>NC_136489.1:51659874-51857374 GCF_053919585.1 Euprymna scolopes | reverse complement strand
CGGAGACAGAAAAGTTATAGCAATTAAAGCCATTTGCTTATCATTCGTTGGAATCACTTGGTGACTCAGTCGCCACAATTCCATGCACATATTGCAAAAACATTGTAAGTGATTTATTGAACTAAAGTTTTATCCATATCAGCACAGGACGTGAACAAACCGTCTATTTCTGAAAGAAAATAATACGGTCATATTTATTGGATTTGTAACAAGTACCCTACACATTGCTTTTTCTAATTTGATTGATAAACTTTTTTGTAAATATTGTCATGTTTTCTTCGATATATTTGTGTGGCCTGCAAAAAAACATGTGAATATAAAAAACAATAAATTAAAATAAATAATGTGGATTATTATTATTATTATTATTATTATCATTATCATCATCATTATTATTATTATTTAACTTTCGTTTAAAGATGCTTCCGATCAACAAATTTTTCTTCAAATGTGTAAGTGTTCACAAAGTTATTAAAGAAATTTGAAGGTCGGATAAACCATGAAACTGCAGTAAAATGTCCAGATAAACATCATTTATTATCATTTTGTTATTAGTATAAATTCTGTCTGAAATGATATGGAGTTTTTTTTTTATCTGTTCACAAAGTCTGCTGTTTTCAGTTTCAGTTTTGAAAATAATTTCGGCTGTTGTCCAGAATTCCCCCATATTAAAAAAGAAAAAGAAAAATCAGTATGATGTACGTACCCATAACGGAAAAAAAATCCTAATCCAAAAATCACGTAAATTGATCAAGTAGTTTTCTATATAACGAAAATAATTTTAAGCGACTAATAGGAATCCATAGGCATTACTACATAAATTTCGAAAGTTTGGAATTATTGTTGAGTTATCTTCCTTGATTTTGATTTTTTTTTTCAAAAAGTGCAAGTGAGTCAGTCACTATCCAATATTTATATAATTTGATTTTCATATTTAAAACTAAAACTGTTTGATCAATTTACATAATTTTTAGATTATGATATTTTTGTTTCGTTATAGGTAAGTACATCATAAAGATGTTTTTCTTTATTTTTCTTTTCAATATAATGGGAATTCTGAACATGAACACTATATATATATATATATATATATATATATATATATATATATATATATATATATATATACCAATAATAGCAGATACCAGATCATAAATTTATTTCAACCTTCTCAAATTTGGAGAAATGACACAAGTATTATCAAAATTGTAATACGAATCTATTCAGATTTGAAAAAGTTGGAAATAAATTTAACTTAAGTGTTTTTGTGTATATATATATATATATATATATATATATATGTGTGTGTGTGTGTGTGTGTGTGTGTGTGTGTGTGTGAATTTTGCTCGGCTCTGTATACACATTAAGCTTTCAATTCAGAAACATGTGGGTTAATATACATTTATATCTCAATATGATTTGATATTGAACAAGGATTTCCATCAGGATTGAACTTGAAACAAAACCTTAAATTATATATATACACATAACACTGGAGTAGACCGAAGGATCTGTCAAAAATTGTATTCTTTTAGAAAATCTTTTGAACAGATATTTTGCATTTTGTGTCAACCAATAAAAAATAAAGAACAAAAAAACAAATATTTATATATTTTTCATATTGATTTTTATACATATATATATATATAAAGCAAAAAAAAGAAGGCTCCTTCAGTCTTTGACAGACTATGGATACCCACGAAGGATTGCTTGCACGTGAAATTTTTGTGGCAGGATGTGCGCAATCTCCAACCACACCTCTCCTGAGACAACATTGTTAAATACCAGTGACAAGAGAAGTGTATGCACAGGATGGCTGGAAACAAATCCCGAGATAAGCAGAGAGCACATACAGCGCCTAGAATTCCCAAATGGCCACCCATCTGATACTAACCAGGCTCCACGTTGCTTAACTTTGGTGATCTGACTAGAACCGGTGTGTCATTATGCTGTAGCATATATATATATGCTATAAATTTTAGGTATTCAGTTTTTTATCTATATAAACATTATTTGGCATATGGCAGCAATAGCAGTAACAGCCAACATATGCAAATATCTGAGCTATGTACAAGGTGACGTCACAGCGAGGAAGAAGAAACGCAAAAAGATTATAAAAAAAACGTGGACTCTTGATGTTAAAAGAGGACAGAGGTAGACATGTTACACATGTGGCCGAGAACAACAGAAAAAGATGCATCCTAAACACAACCGGACAGATAGAGTATCACATGTTCGACATGGCAGAGTCATGCTAAACACATTGAAGTATGAGAAGACTTTTGAGCAAAAGACAAGGCTTTATTCTGGAAAGTACCTGTAAATAAATGTCTGTTGTTTCATTGATCATTATTTCCTTGCAACTGTCTGTTTACAACATGTGTGTCCTGAGTGTTAATATGTAATGACTACATTCCAAACGGATAACTAATATACATGAGTGTGTGTGTGTGTGTGTGTGTGTGTGTGTGTGTGTGTGTGTGTGTGTGTGTGTGTGTATCACGTTCTATATTTTTACTTTGTCTATTACACTTTGATAATATAAGAACACAAAATATGTTGATATTCCTCAATAAAAAGAACAAGATATTATTTTATTCGATTTAGGTAAAGAAAATAATCATTAGTCACAATAAATCTACTGTTTCAGTCTAAAAAGATTTCATCAGGAAACAAAAACAGCCTCTGTCGCCTGATGAAATCTTTTCAGACTGAAACAGTACATTTATTGTTGTGACTAATATAAATTTTGTTTGCCTAAATAAAATAATATATATTATACACAAATATTATATATATTATTTTACATGAATTCCTATTCGCTTTTTTTTTTTTTCACTTTTTTAATTTTTTTTTTCTCGTATATCCTTGAGTATTTGTTCTTTCATGATAATTTAATTTGTTTTTGTATTTCTGTGTTTTACCAACGATTAACTCCTGATGAGTTTTTTGGCAAAAGGAACTCCTAGGTTTTTTCTGTGTATAATTTTTGAAGTATTATATAAATTTTGTACTGTTAAATAGTTATATATATATATATATATATATACATATATCCCAGGTTAAAAATATACACAAGTAAAAACCATTGAATTTCACGGGGTATTAAAAGAGCCAAATATTTTATTCAATTTAGGTAAACAAAATTTGTCACAACAATAAATCTGTCTTTCAATCTAAAAAGATCTCATCAGGCAACCAAAACCTCAGGTCTTTATCAGGGTCAGATTTTTAATGTTTAATAAGGTTTTTCTTAACATTAAAAGACTGGTCTCAATGAAAACTTGAGGCTTCAGTTGCCTGATGAGATCTTTTTGAATTGGAACAATAGATTTACTGTCAAAACCATTCATAATTTTGTTTACCTAAATTGAATAAAATAACATATATACAGTATGGTTGACAGACATATATACATTTAAATATCTATCTAATTTGCATGATTTCTTTTTAAATAGTGTATTTTTCATTAAAGAAATTAAGAAAATATATAAAGAAGTTTTCTCAAGCTTTCCCAGCCTAATGTTCTATCGATTGTTGTGTGTTGAATTATTTAAAAATTTAATTTCCTCTCTGCTTCCTCAAAATAAAATCAGTACTTTATCTTTTTTTTTGTTCTGCGTGTAACACAAATAAAAATGAAAATGACAAAATCATTTTAAAATCAACATGCATATTAATAATATTCACAATGAATTATTTTCTTATCGTTATAAATATCGTGTAGCCGATATCCTTTTCTCCTCCTTTCTTACAGAACAACCATTGTAAATATGTCTCTGCTCTATCATTATTTTCACCGCAAGTGCTCGACTATAGTCCTCCTCTGTAAAGTATTCATAATACTCATTTAGTTTCAACTACTTATCAATAATTTCCCCTACCTTGTGTCTAAAACTAAAATGCAAATTCCATGAACAAGGTTTATTTCCTAGAATTGTCTGCCTGTGGAACTCTATACTGCAAGCTTGTTTTCTAGCTGACTACAATACTACTTGGCCCTTGGCCAAGATCAAAGTGTAGTATCTGTTCCGACAGATGCTGCAAGCTATGACTAGCTAGGAGTAGCTATGACTAGCAAAGACCAGATGTGGGGGCAACCCTACATGCCTGACCATTAACCAGCTCCCATTTCCCACCTCTCGGGAGCTGGTCCCCTTTTTCCCTTCCCCCTCCCTTCACTCCTCACATTAAAAATCGGCCTTGTGCCTAATTTGCTCGGTGGGGGAGCAAATAAATACCATCTGTTCCGGCAGATACTGCAAGCTATGACTAGCTAGGACTAGCTATGACTAGCAAAGACCAGATGTGGGGGCAACCCCACATGCCTGACCATTAACCAGCTCCCATTTCCCACCTCTTGGGAGCTGGTCCCCTTTTTCCCTTCCCCCTCCCTTCACTCCTCACATTAAAAATCGGCCTTGTGCCTAATTTGCTCAGTGGGGGAGCAAATAAATACCATCTGTTCCGGCAGATACTGCAAGCAAAGACCATATGTGGGGGCAACCCCACATATAAGACCTTGGTCAATGTAGGGGAAACCCTTCATACCAATTGTCACTATCCAGCTCCCCTACTCCCCGGGGAGTTGGTCCCCATTTCCTCTTCACTCCTCACATTAAAAATCGGCCTCGTGCCTAATTTGCTCGGTGGGGAAGCAAATAAATACCATCTGTTCCGGCAGATACTGCAAGCTATGACTAGCTATGACTAGCAAAGACCAGATGTGGGGGCAACCCCACATGCCTGACCATTAACCAGCTCCCATTTCCCACCTCTCGGGAGCTGGTCCCCTTTTTCCCTTCCCCCTCTCTTCACTCCTCACATTGAGAATTGGCCTTGTGCCTAGTTTGCTCGGTGGGGGAGCAAATAAATACCATCTGTTCCAGCAGATACTGCAAGCTATGACTAGCTATGACTAGCAAAGACCAGATGTGGGGGCAACCCCACATGCCTGACCTTTAACCAGCTCCCATTTCCCACCTCTCAGGAGCTGATCCCCTTTTTCCCTTCCCCCTCCCTTCACTCCTCACATTAAAAATCGGCCTTGTGCCTAATTTGCTCGGTGGGGGAGCAAATAAATACCATCTGTTCCGGCAGATACTGCAAGCTATGACTAGCTATGACTAGCAAAGACCAGATGTGGGGGCAACCCTACATGCCTGACCTTTAACCAGCTCCCATTTCCCACCTCTCGGGAGCTGGTCCCCTTTTTCCCTTCCCCCTCCCTTCACTCCTCACATTAAAAATTGGCCTTGTGCCTAATTTGCTCGGTGGGGGAGCAAATAAATACCATCTGTTCCGGCAGATACTGCAAGCTATGACTAAAGCCCAGATGTGGGGGCAACCTCACATGCCTGACCTTTAACCAGCTCCCATTTCCCACCTCTCGGGAGCTGATCCTCTTTTTCCATTCCCCCTCCCTTCACTCCTCACATTAAAAATCGGCCTTGTGCCTAATTTGCTCGGTGGGGGAGCAAATAAATACCATCTGTTCCGACAGATGCTGGAAGCTATGACTAGCAAAGACCAGATGTGGGGGCAACCCCACATGCCTGACCTTTAACCAGCTCCCATTTCCCACCTCTTGGGAGCTGGTCCCCTTTTTCCCTTCCCCCTCACTTCACTCCTCACATTAAAAATCGGCCTTGTGCCTAATTTGCTCGGTGGGGGAGCAAATAAATACCATCTGTTCCGACAGATTCTGCAAGCTATGACTAGCTATGACTAGCAAAGACCAGATGTGGGGGCAACCCCACATGCCTGACCTTTAACCAGCTCCCATTTCCCACCTCTTGGAAGCTGGTCCCCTTTTTCCCTTCCCCCTCCCTTCACTCCTCACATTAAAAATTGGCCTTGTGCCTAATTTGCTCGGTGGGGGAGCAAATAAATACCATCTGTTCCGGTAGATACTGCAAGCTATGACTAAAGCCCAGATGTGGGGGCAACCTCACATGCCTGACCTTTAACCAGCTCCCATTTCCCACCTCTCGGGAGCTGATCCCCTTTTTCCATTCCCCCTCCCTTCACTCCTCACATTAAAAATCGGCCTTGTGCCTAATTTGCTCGGTGGGGGAGCAAATAAATACCATCTGTTCCGACAGATGCTGGAAGCTATGACTAGCAAAGACCAGATGTGGGGGCAACCCCACATGCCTGACCTTTAACCAGCTCCCATTTCCCACCTCTTGGGAGCTGGTCCCCTTTTTCCCTTCCCCCTCACTTCACTCCTCACATTAAAAATCGGCCTTGTGCCTAATTTGCTCGGTGGGGGAGCAAATAAATACCATTTGTTCCGACAGATTCTGCAAGCTATGACTAGCTATGACTAGCAAAGACCAGATGTGGGGGCAACCCCACATGCCTGACCTTTAACCAGCTCCCATTTCCCACCTCTTGGAAGCTGGTCCCCTTTTTCCCTTCCCCCTCCCTTCACTCCTCACATTGAAAATCGGCCTTGTGCCTAATTTGCTCGGTGGGGGAGCAAATAAATACCATCTGTTCCGACAGATGCTGCAAGCTATGACTAGCTATTACTAGCAAAGACCAGATGTGGGGGCAACCCCACATGCCTGACCATTAACCAGCTCCCATTTCCCACCTCTTGGAAGCTGGTCCCCTTTTTCCCTTCCCCCTCCCTTCACTCCTCACATTAAAAATCGGCCTTGTGCCTAATTTGCTCGGTGGGGGAGCAAATAAATACCATCTGTTCCGACAGATGCTGCAAGCTATGACTAGCTATGACTAGCAAAGACCAGATGTGGGGGCAACCCCACATGCCTGACCTTTAACCAGCTCCCACTTTCCACCTCTCGGGAGCTGATCCCCTTTTTCCCTTCCCCCTCCCTTCACTCCTCACATTAAAAATCGGCCTTGTGCCTAATTTGCTCGGTGGGGGAGCAAATAAATACCATTTGTTCCGACAGATTCTGCAAGCTATGACTAGCTATGACTAGCAAAGACCAGATGTGGGGGCAACCCCACATGCCTGACCATTAACAAGCTCCCATTTCCTACCTCTTGGGAGCTGGTCCCCTTTTTCCCTCCCCCTCCCTTCACTCCTCACATTAAAAATCGGCCTTGTGCCTAATTTGCTCGGTAGGGGAGCAAATAAATACCATTTGTTCCGACAGATGCAGCAAGCTATGACTAGCTATGACTAGCAAAGACCAGATGTGGGGGCAACCCTACATGCCTGACCTTTAACCAGCTCCCACTTCCCACCTCTCGGGAGCTGGTCCCCTTTTTCCCTTCCCCCTCCCTTCACTCCTCACATTAAAAATTGGCCTTGTGCCTAATTTGCTCGGTGAGGGAGCAAATAGATATCATCTGTTCCGACAGATACTGCAAGCAAAGACCAGATGTGGGGGCAACCCCACATACCTGACCTTTAACCAGCTCCCATTTCCCACCTCTCGGGAGCTGGTCCCCTTTTTCCCTTCCCCCTCCCTTCACTCCTCACATTAAAAATTGGCCTTGTGCCTAATTTGCTCGGTGAGGGAGCAAATAAATACCATCTGTTCCGACAGATGCTGCAAAGCTATGACTAGCACAGACTAGCTATGAGTAGCAAAGACCATATGTGGGGATAACCCCACATATCTGACCTTGGTCACTGAAGGGGCAACCCTTCATACCAACAGTTTCTAATCCAGCTCCCACTTCCCACCTCTCGGGAGCTGGATCCCCTCTTTCCCTCCCCCTTCCCCCTATCTCCACATTAAAAAACGGCCTCCTGCCTAATTTGCTCAGTGGGGAAGCAAATAAATAAACAAAGTGTAGTATCTGTTCTTCAGATGCTGCTCTTCAATTTCTTGTTCCCTGTCAGTGGAAGAGAAATCCTTCACGACTGAGACAATTTTTATTTTTATTCCTTTTCTCCACGTTAAAAAACGACCCTGGTGTCTAACTCTGTCCCGTGGGGAGGCACTGTAAATAAGTACACCATGATTGTTTCCAGTCTCATGTAAACAAGTTCTTGTTGAATCCTCCCCTTAAGTAATCAAATTCTACCCAGTTTCCACCACTAACGATTATTATGTTGTTGTCTGACCACCTTACACTCATTGACCCTTATTCTCGAGTGGCCTTACATATTTCCTATAGGGGAGGTAACTCTCGAATAAGTTATTTTATTTATCAAAACATACATTTAGAATTATAGAGATTTTGACTATACTTACTGCCACTAATGCAGGGGAGATCATTCGGGTAAGAGTCTGGATATGATGAAAAGTTGTTGATCTCTTGATCTTGGGAGAACTATTAAAGAGAAATCTCTTAATATTTATAAATGATCGATTTAAACTAGGAATTCGTTTTATTTATTTATGTACCAAATAATTAAAACACAAAAAGCATTTTGGTAGTTGTTTAGAATTCAACTTATTCAAAAACCGAAAATATAGAAAAAATCTTTATAATCTAGTACCTATCACATTTTCACAAATGTCACATTCCATAAATTATATAAATTGATCAAGTATATTGTTTTGTATAGAAAATATGTTTACGGGTTTTAGTAATTAATAGTAAATCATAAACATTACAAGTTTGATTTTTTTTTTTCTGGAGATGTTGCTAAGAGGAAGGCAACCAGTGATGAATTTTACCTTTTTTAGGTCAAGAAAGACACACAGCTCTTGCTTCCTCAAAAAATTTTATTTTCTGAGTTAAAAAAAAAAACGATTTTATTAATTTATGTAATTTTTGGAATATGACATTTTTGTTCTATGACAGACATGTACATACATCATAAAGATTTTTCCATTTCTTTGTTTTTTAAATAAGTTAAAGTCTGGACAACCGCCAACAATTTTAAGGTGATTCTGATAAAAACTGAGCAAACACAGTATGTGCTTGTGAATTGATGGAATTGTCTACTTGTTAACTTAAAGATTTGGAGGATGCTTTTTTTTTCTTTTTTTTTTTTTTACACAGTGATCACCACTTATCAAGGCCCGGAAGCCACTCAGGGATAAGGGTTATTGCAAGAACATTACGTTAGTGTGGAGATTTGATGAAGTGTTTACTTAAGGGGGCGGTTCATTAGGAATTTGTTGACATTGGACTTGAACACATCCAAGTTGTAGTCCGGTGGGAAGCAGGCAGACGGAACAGAGTTCCACAGGCGTGCAGTTCTAAGGAAGAAGCTTTGTTCATGGAATCTGCGTTTAATGAAGTTTTTTTTTTACACAAATCTGACCAGACAAAAAGGCAAATGAGTGATTAGTGAATGTTGTTATAGCAATGTACAGGAATACTCAGTCATATTTGAATAAACATTTAACGACAGCTTTAATATTAAAGTAATACATCAGGGTTCTGTACGGAGTTTTTCATTAATATTTTAGAAGCATTGTCTAGAGTTTTATACAGGTTTTTTGGAAGACGCTGTATACTGATGATTTTGTACTTGCTTCTAAATCGATGGAAGATCTACTTAAGTTAAAGACTTGTAGAAATACTATGAAAATTAAAGGTCTGCAAGTGCATTTTATCACGATTAAAGTGTTGATGAATGGTTGTAGTGTTGGAAAGAACTAAGAAAAAGAAATTCTTCTGCTCACTTTGTGAAAAGGAAGTAAGGAGCAATCCGATTTTTTTAGGAATTTGTAGTGTAATTTGTAATTTTATTACTCCATGTGATCATAAGATGTGATATCCTGACATCGGCACCAAGATGTACTCTTTACTCCTCCTGGTAATATCTCCATTCCTGTGTTTCAGTTAGTCACTTGGTATCTGCTTGTAAAAAGGTTGCCGCTCTAATGCAGACCAAAGATGTTGAAGGGTCCCATTCTATCAAATTACCATTCACCCCACGTTGTCAAAGATCATAAGGACAATTGTCCAGTGTTGGTCATCAGGGTTGTACCTCTGAAGTGCAGAGGTCAGTTGGAAGCATGAAAAATAACAGTTCAACAGTTAATTTTTTTTTTTGTACAACAATTATTTGGAGTAAAAGTTACAATGTTGCGTTTGTGTAAAAAAGGGGGAAAAAAATTCACTTCTACTTAATGTGTTTTTGGAGTAGTTCAATTCTCAGATTTAGGTGATTTTAGTTTGACATTTTCAACCCAAAAGTCCGAGTCTGTCCTTTAACAACATGGAGCCAGGTGGCAAGCGAAAAGGAGTCTCTTGGCTATAAAACGACATTACTAACAAGAAGAGTGATATAACTGTCAATCAAGGGAAGAGTCTATCAGATATGTGTATGCAATGTGATGATGTATGGTGAATGGAAGTGAAACATGATCAATGGCTGTGGTATTTTTGTATCGTAAAGGGGACCATGTGTGATCGTCTAATATGTTGCTGTCTATTTGTGATGTATTCATATCTAATTGTTCATATTGCTTTTGTGTGTGTGTGGTACATGTATTTTGGACATACCTTCCTCATGCGTTGTTGATCTTGTCCACCTGGAATTCATCTCATTCTTGGAGGGAAGACTGGAAACCTGTTTTGGACGAATATTCATTTACTCCAAGATGATGAATGGTTTTATATAGTTTTTATTCACCTTCAAGATGTCGATCGCAGAATAATGGAAAGTGAATGCCTTTGCTTGCATAGGTCTTATTTTCACACATGTCAGCGCCCCCCCCCCCCAGTGAAGGCGAGGGGACGACCTGTTAAGCCGTCCGTGGTTCTCTACGTCCAAACCCAAACTCACTGACTCCAGCTAACCTGATCACATGACTCACACGCAGATCCAATCAGCTGACCCTCACTTCCGGTAAAACGTGTCTACAATTTAATTTACCATATTTCTTTCTTATGTTCGATCTATTTCCTAACATGGCAGTTGACGGTAATGTTAATCTTAATGACAGACTTAGATCTGATGATCTCAGTAGAAAGATTGAATTTAGGCAACATAGGGAGATGACTGCAGAACAGGACACTTGGATGGTATGGTCACATTGAAACCATGGAAGAAAGTTCTTGGGATAGTTGAGGTAGAAGAGTCAATTCACAGGGGGAAGCCAAGAAAAAACAGGAAAGTGATGATGGCTTTGAGAAACAGCAAGATAAATAAATACCTGACCAGAGATAGGTTTGTTTGGGAGTCAATTTTTAATATCTAAAAAAAAAAATGCAAGTATGTTGAACCAATTATGATGACAATGAAAATTTGGAAACATCAACAAAATGGAGGAAGACAAAAAGTTTAAAAATGTGAAAAAAATAGGATTTTCATAGGAACTGAAAAAAAAGGATGTGATATTTGCAAAATACCAGGTTATAAAATTATAGTCAATCAATTGCTATTGTGTTGTTGATAAAACAAGTGTAGTTTTATTGACATAGTGATACAACCAGACCAGGCTGTCTGAAGATACCGGCTTCCTGCACTAAAATGCACCAAACATTGATATTGTTTTTTTTTATTCCCTTTGCAAAACTCAATCATGTTCTGAAAACATTTTTCTTTTACAAAACAAGCAAACTAAAGATGATGAATAAATATTTGAAGAGATAAAAACTTGAAGCATAAAAACTTGATGCATAAAAACTAAGAGTAAATAATGGAATTGTTGTTCTTTTAAATTATTTCCATTATTACATCTACAAAGAGAAAAGGAAAAGATAAACAGCAATGAAGACTATTACCATTACCTACTGAGCTGACTAAAAAAAAGGTTTTATGTTTCAAGTTCTTTATCTACTTAAATATTGATTCATGGTGCTTGGTTTGGTTGTTTTGTAGTGGAAAATTGTTTTTGGTTTTGCAGAACATGATTGATATTTGCAAAGGGAATGAAAAAAAAAACAATGTTTGATACAGTTGAGGTCAGGAAAGAGGCATCTTCAGACATCCTGATTTGGTAGCACCAGTTATTCTAAATGGTAAAAACGTAAAGATGAAATTAACAACAATAATTGATAAACTTTTTTTTATTTCTTAGAAATACACTTTTTATACAAAAACAATAAAAATCTAAACGTTTCAGAAAATGTCTATTAAATGAAGCAATGGTTCACTCACACATGCACAGCTCTTAAAAAAAAAATAATCTTGCTTTTGGATCAACCTTGGTTCCACTGGTGTGCTTTCCAGCTGACTACAACATGGTCATTTTAAAGTTCAATGTAAACAAGTTTTTGATGTCTTGCCCCTTAGATAATCATATTTCACCCAACTTCACTAAGCTGTTGTCTCAATGATCACCTTACAATCATTAACCCTTATCCTCAAATGGCGCTTGGGCCTTGATAAGCAAGATTCTCTCATGAAAAAGTGGTCAAAAAACAAATGTATAACAAATAAATGTTATCAAAGGCAAGATAAGTTACTCTTCCACCTATCTGTGCATGTGGGAGGCAATGACCCTATAACATTCATCAGGAGAGGTTTTTTTTATACTAATGCTTTATCACTTACAAAAATCACTTCAGGATAATTTTTTTACTCATCAATGTATTCAAATGATATAAACTTATAATTCTAATTTTTACGTTTGTAGATCAATGTCAAAACTGAAACTATTTTTGCAAATAAATTGTAGCTGTTTATAAAATTATCCGTCATCTGGCAGTTATTAATCTAGCTCTAAGTATTCTTTGAAAATGTATAACTTACATTGCAAATCTTTGATATAAATCTGTTGTATATCTTACAAACGAATAGTTTTCATTTAAATTACTTCTCTGGAAAATTACTGAGTATATTAAAATAATATACTCATTAATTTTCAAGGGAGGTAATTTATATGTAAACTATTCGTTTTTAAAATCACCACAGATTTACACAAAAATATGCAATAGTTTTGTTGATATATTAATTAAAGGATATAATAAAAAGATAAAGGATAAATTACCAAAATCTGTCTTATTTCAAGACAAGTTTTCATAATTTATCCTTTTTCTTTTTATTAAATCATTTTAATATTCATATCAACAAAAACTATTGCATATATATATATATATACACACACAATAGCTGGCCACTAAACGTTGCTCAGTTGTAAAATACATTTGAATATGATATTTTAATTCATGTATATTTCATATGTTATTATAGCGAATACGCTATTGATTATTATATTGTACCCAATATATAGTAGTGATTTCAAAAGTAAAAAATAAAAATGATTTGTGTGCTATCAGCTAGAAGCAAAACCAAAACATAACTCTCCAGCCTTATCTGTTACCATCCGTACTATGTTGTTATGCATAAAAACTTTAAAAAATAATATTGTAAACGTACAAATGGTATATTTAAATATGTGTAAAGGAACACTTTAAATCGACTTACACATGCCAAGTTTTAATTTTTTCCATTTTTTACCTCTTCGCAGCTATATATCAAGTTTCAAGTCTGTAGACCAAAAATTGATGGAGTAGTTTTGTAGAAATCGTTTCTCAGACAGACAGACACAAGGTAATTATATATATATATATATATATATATATATATACACATAGATAGATAGATAGATAGATAGATAGATAGATAGATAGATAAATAGACAGACAAACAAACAGGTTGCAGTTGAACAGGACAGGGAAGAGCACACATCCTTGGAGGATGCCTGTTTGGACAATGAAGTAATTGGATTCTTCTCCATAGCACCTCACTTTTGTTTGGCTGTGAACACCGTATGCTTTGATGTGGTTGAGAAGCTTGGGCAGGAAGCCATCATGACACATGATGTTCCAACAGCTTTTGTGATCCAATTATAATTGCAATTAAAGTATATTATATTTAAGCATATTTTATGATCAGGAAACATTGGGCGACCTGCTAGTATAATATTATATATATATATATATATATATATATATATATATATATATATATATATATTAAAATTACAAATGAACACCAAACATTAATTTACTATAAACTGTTTGAAAAATAGTAATAAAAATATCAGGCATTCGAATAATGTGTTTAGATCTTTGCTTTCTATATAAGATTTCCAATGATTATGTTGTATTATTGATTTAGTATACAGTGAGCTGTTTTGATGGTAATATAGACATGATGATAAACGAAAAACTTAATATTAACAGAAGATAAATAGCATATGAGATTGGAAGAAAATAAGATTCAAATACCAAAATTATACAATTAAATAAGGTACATTAATTAAGAACAGTACTTTAACCATGTGCTGTAAATTATTCAATTTTGCATAAAATGTTTGACACGAGTGACACATAACCATACGCAATCATTCATCAACAGTTTGCCTTTTTTATTCAGTTTTTGTCTTTTTACTCGACCATTTACGTTTGATCCACTTAAGTGAATGAATCGTTGAGATTATCACAGGAATGCTGACGGGGAGAAAAAGAGGAATGTAAATCGCAAACCTAAAAACAGGAGAAAACAAAAAGTCATTTATTAGAAAAAGAAAAACAGAAAGAAATTAATAATTTATTCAATTCAATTTTCAAACCGTACTTTTAAAAAAAAGTAAAAAAAAAAACCCCAAGCAATGTTGGGTACATCACCTACATTTGATACAGAATTATATAAAATACGTGGGGGAATAAATATCTTACCATAATCCTTGGAAATTTTTTTATGGAAAAACACTCAAGGCATGAAACTACTGAATGTAAAGGGTTAAAAATAAAAACCAAAATATCACTTTCAAGGTCGAAAACTAGCCAAAGTGTTAGATGGATAGTTTCTGATCCAAAAAACAGCAATTCTTCCCACTTGAATGTGAGGACTAAAGAACAAAATAAGAGAAGAAAGTCATGAGGCTGCCAAAAATAAACCTGAGACCCACTTTCTACTCTCCTATGGTATATTTTGAAATGCAATATTTATAATTCAAACAATTTAGATTTTGTTATTTCTTTAATTTTCAGAATTTTCACAAGAGTGCCTGCACGTGTAATTGTGAAGCAAGGCTTGCACAATCCCCAACCATTCTTCTCCTGGATCAGCACTGCTTGATTCCAGTGAAATCAAGAATGACTAGAAACAACAATGCCAAGGTAAGCAGAGAGCACAAACAACATTTGGTGTTCTCAAATTGTCGCTTAACTTTGGTGATTTAAGAGAATCAGTGTGTCAGCGAGATTATGCCATAAAAAACAGACATAGATTAGTAAATATTCTAATTCTTGAATTGTATGACATGACAGGTAAGTGAAAATAAGAGACGATTTCAATCTTGTATTAAAAAAAAACGGTAAAAGAAAAAAAAATAAAAAATTGCAAAGCTTACTTTTGATCTTCAGGGAAATAAAGTAACTCAAGTAACGATTGATCAAAAAAGGCTTTTTCTGAAAAAAAAAAAAAAGAAAGAAAATCAAAGTAAAAAAATTTAGAAACACAAAAAATTAAGAATCAATGCAGATGTAAAAAAAAAAAAAATAGCAAGTTATTATCCAGAATTTAACCTAATTAAAAATTCACGTACACTAATTAAGTAGATTTTTATATAGAGAAAATCCTTCTTTTTTTTTTTTTAGAATTTTTAGCAATTAATAGTATGTTGTAGTCATTACAGAATTTTAAAATTTTGGTAGTTCAAATTGAGTTGTCTCTCTTTATTAAATATGGCATATCACAACATAATGTTTGGACTCCCTAATTAAAAAAATTTCTTGATCAATTTACATAATTTTTGGACATAAACATTTTCATTCCACGTACATACACTGTAAAGATTTTTCTGTTTTTGCTTTTTGATTACGTTGAATTCTGGGCTTGTACCAAAAAGCAATACAATTTCTCGGAAAATTCAACAAAAATTACAGCTTCAATATTAATTAATTTTTAAAATAAAATCTCTTCAAAATCGAAAACTGTAAAATATTGATCTGGTTTTATAAAAATATTCCAGTTTACCTAAGTGGATTTTTTTATGGAAATCGCTCCAGGCAAGACATGAAGCCATTTGCTGTAAGGAGCTTAAAAAAAATAGTTCAAGATCCAAAACTAGTCAATGATAAGTGTTAGATGAATAGATTCCAATCCAGAAAACAGCAATTCTTCCTCCTTTGTCAGAAACTTCTTTCATGAAATGTGAGGATTAAAAAGAAGCCAAAACTCCACTTTTTATTTTTCTTCTTATAATTATTAATAAAGTTAAATATAATTAATGAGTTTTTATATAATTGAATTTTTTTATTTTTTATTTAATTATTAATGAAGTTAAATATAATTAATGAGTTTTTTATATAATTGAATTTTTTATTTTTTATTTAATTATTAATGAAGTTAAATATAATTAATGAGATTTTATATAATTGAATTTTTTATTTTTTATTTAATTATTAATGAAGTTAAATATAATTAATGAGTTTTTTATATAATTGAATTTTTTTATTTTTTATTTAATTATTAATGAAGTTAAATATAATTAATGAGTTTTTATATAATTGAATTTTTTTATTTTTTATTTAATTATTAATGAAGTTAAATATAATTAATGAGTTTTTTATATAATTGAATTTTTTATTTTTTATTTAATTATTAATGAAGTTACATATAATTAATGAGTTTTTTATATAATTGAATTTTTTTATTTTTTATTTAATTATTAATGAAGTTACATATAATTAATGAGTTTTTATATAATTGAATTTATTTTTTATTTAATTATTTATGAAGTTAAATATAAATAATGAGTTTTTTATATAATTGAATTTTTTATTTTTTATTTAATTATTAATGAAGTTTAATATATTTAATGAGTTTTTATATAATTGAATTTTTTATTTTTTATTTAATAATTAATGAAGTTACATATAATTAATGAGTTTTTTAAATAATTGAATTTTTTTATTTTTTATTTAATTATTAATGAAGTTACATATAATTAATGAGTATTATATAATTGAATTTTTTATTTTTTATTTAATTATTAAGTTAAATATAATTAATACGTTTTTTATATAATTGAATTTTTTATTTTTTATTTAATTATTAAGTTAAATATAATTAATGAGTTTTTATATAATTGAATTTTTTATTTTTTATTTAATTTTTAATGAAGTTAAATATAATTAATGAGTTTTTTATATAATTGAATTATTTATTTTTTATTTAATTATTAATGAAGTTAAATATAATTAATGAGTTTTTTATATAACTGAATTTTTTTATTTTTTATTTAATTATTAATGAAGTTAAATATAATTAATGAGTTTTTATATAATTGAATTTTTTTATTTTTTATTTAATTATTAATGAAGTTAAATATAATTAATGAGTTTTTATATAATTGAATTTTTTTATTTTTTATTTAATTATTAAGTTAAATATAATTAATGAGTTTTTTATATAATTGAATTTTTTTATTTTTTATTTAATTATTAATGAAGTTACATATAATTAATGAGTTTTTTATATAATTGATTTTTTTATTTTTTATTTAATTATTAATGAAGTTACATATAATTAATGAGTTTTTTTTATATAATTGAATTTTTTATTTGTTATTAAATTATTAATGAAGTTACATATAATTAATGAGTTTTTTATATAATTCAATTTTTTATTTTTTATTTAATTATTAATGAAGTTACATAAAATTAATGAGTATTATATAATTGAATTTTTTATTTTTTATTTAATTATATATGAAGTTAAATATATTTAATGAGTTTTGTATATAATTGAATTTTTTTATTTTTTATTTAATTATTAATGAAGTTAAATATAATTAATGAGTTTTTATATAATTGAATTTTTTATTTTTTATTTAATTATTAAGTTAAATATAATTAATGAGTTTTTTATATAATTGAATTTTTATTTTTTATTTAATTATTAATGAAGTTACATATAATTAATGAGTTTTATATAATTGAATTTTTTATTTTTTATTTAATTATTAATTAAGTTAAATATAATTAATGAGTTTTTATATAATTGAATTTTTTATTTTTTTATTTAATTATTAATGAAGTTACATATAATTAATGAGTTTTTTATATAATTGAATGTTTTTATTTTTTATTTAATTATTAATGAAGTTACATATAATTAATGAGTTTTTTATATAATTGAATTTTTTATTTTTTATTTAATTATTAATGAAGTTAAATATATTTAATGAGTTTTTATATAATTGCATTTTTTTATTTTTTATTTAATTATTAATGAAGTTACATATAATTAATGAGTTTTATATAATTGAATTTTTTATTTTTTATTTAATTATTAAGTTAAAAATATATTAATGAGTTTTTTATATAATTGAATTTTTTATTTTTTATTTAATTATTAATGAAGTTTAATATAATTAATGAGTTTTTTATATAATTGAATTGTTTATTTTTTATTTAATTATTAATGAAGTTAAATATAAATAATGAGTTTTTTATATAATTGATTTTTTTATTTTTTATTTAATTATTAATGAAGTTAAATATATTTAATGAGTTTTTATATAATTGAATTTTTTATTTTTTATTTAATTATTAATGAAGTTACATATAATTAATGAGTTTTTTATATAATTGAATTTTTTATTTTTTATTTAATTATTAATGAAGTTACATATAATTAATGAGTTTTTTATATAATTGAATTTTTTATTTTTTATTTAATTATTAATGAAGTTAAATATAATTAATGAGTTTTTATATAATTGAATTTTTTATTTTTTATTTAATTATTAATAAAGTTACATATAATTAATGAGTTTTTTTATATAATTGAATTTTTTTATTTTTTATTTAATTATTAATGAAGTTACATATAATTAATGAGTTTTTTATATAATTGAATTTTTTTATTTTTTATTTAATTATTTATGAAGTTACATATTATTAATGAGTTTTTTATAATTGAATTTTTTATTTTTTATTTAATTATTAATGAAGTTAAATATAATTAATGAGTTTTTTATATAATTGAATTTTTTATTTTTTATTTAATTATTAATTAAGTTAAATATAATTAATGAGTTTTTATATAATTGAATTTTTTATTTTTTATTTAATTTTTAATGAAGTTAAATATAATTAATGAGTTTTTTATATAATTGATTTTTTTATTTTTTATTTAATTATTAATGAAGTTAAATATAATTAATGAGTTTTTTATATAATTGAATTTTTTTATTTTTTATTTAATTATATATAAAGTTACATATAATTAATGAGTTTTTTATATAATTGAATTTTTTTATTTTTTATTTAATTATTAATGAATGTAAATATAATTAATGAGTTTTTATATAATTGAATTTTTTATTTTTTATTTAATTATTAATGAAGTTAAATATAATTAATGAGTTTTTATATAATTGAATTTTTTATTTTTTATTTAATTATTAATGAAGTTACATATAATTAATGAGTTTTTATATAATTGAATTTATTTTTTATTTAATTATTTATGAAGTTAAATATAAATAATGAGTTTTTTATATAATTGAATTTTTTATTTTTTATTTAATTATTAATGAAGTTACATATTATTAATGAGTTTTTATATAATTGAATTTTTTATTTTTTATTTAATAATTAATGAAGTTACATATAATTAATGAGTTTTTTTATATAATTGAATTTTTTATTTTTTATTTAATTATTAATGAAGTTACATATAATTAATGAGTTTTTTATATAACTGAATTTTTTATTTTTTATTTAATTATTAATGAAGTTAAATATATTTAATGAGTTTTTATATAATTGCATTTTTTTATTTTTTATTTAATTATTAATGAAGTTACATATAATTAATGAGTTTTTTATATAATTGAATTTTTTATTTTTTATTTAATTATTAAGTTAAAAATATATTAATGAGTTTTTTATATAATTGAATTTTTTATTTTTTATTAAATTATTAATGAAGTTACATATAATTAATGAGTTTTTTATATAATTGAATTTTTTATTTTTTATTTAATTATTAATGAAGTTAAATATAAATAATGAGTTTTTTATATAATTGAATTTTTTTTTTTTATTTAATTATTAATGAAGTTAAATATATTTAATGAGTTTTTATATAATTGAATTTTTTATTTTTTATTTAATTATTAATGAAGTTACATATAATTAATGAGTTTTTTATATAATTGAATTTTTTATTTTTTATTTAATTATTAATGAAGTTACATATAATTAATGAGTTTTTTATATAATTAGAATTTTTTTATTTTTTATTTAATTATTAATGAAGTTACATATAATTAATGAGTTTTATATAATTGAATTTTATATTTTTTATTTAATTATTAAGTTAAAAATATATTAATGAGTTTTTTATATAATTGAATTTTTTATTTTTTATTTAATTATTAATGAAGTTTAATATAATTAATGAGTTTTTTATATAATTGAAATTTTTATTTTTTATTTAATTATTAATGAAGTTAAATATAAATAATGAGTTTTTTATATAATTGAATTTTTTTATTTTTTATTTAATTATTAATGAAGTTAAATATATTTAATGAGTTTTTATATAATTGAATTTTTTATTTTTTATTTAATTATTAATGAAGTTACATATAATTAATGAGTTTTTTATATAATTGAATTTTTTATTTTTATTTAATTATTAATGAAGTTACATATAATTAATGAGTTTTTTATATAATTGAATTTTTTTATTTTTTATTTAATTATTAATGAAGTTACATATAATTAATGAGTATTATATAATTGAATTTTTTATTTTTTATTTAATTATTAAGTTAAATATAATTAATGAGTTTTTATATAATTGAATTTTTTATTTTTTATTTAATTTTTAATGAAGTTAAATATAATTAATGAGTTTTTTATATAATTGAATTTTTTATTTTTTATTTAATTATTAATGAAGTTAAATATAATTAATGAGTTTTTTATATAATTGAATTTTTTTATTTTTTATTTAATTATTAATGAAGTTAAATATAATTAATGAGTTTTTATATAATTGAATTTTTTTATTTTTTATTTAATTAATTATGAAGTTAAATATAATTAATGAGTTTTTATATAATTGAATTTTTTTATTTTTTATTTAATTATTAAGTTAAATATAATTAATGAGTTTTTTATATAATTGAATTTTTTATTTTTTATTTAATTATTAATGAAGTTACATATAATTAATGAGTTTTATATAATTGAATTTTTTTATTTTTTATTTAATTATTAATTAAGTTCAATATAATTAATGAGTTTTTATATAATTGATTTTTTTTATTTGTTATTAAATTATTAATGAAGTTACATATAATTAATGAGTTTTTTATATAATTCAATTTTTTATTTTTTATTTAATTATTAATGAAGTTAAATATAATTAATGAGTTTTTTATATAATTGAATTTTTTATTTGTTATTTAATTATTAATGAAGTTACATATAATTAATGAGTGTTTTATAATTGAATTTTTTATTTTTTATTTAATTATTAATGAAGTTACGTATAATTAATGAGTTTTTTTATATAATTGAATTTTTTATTTTTTATTTAATTATTAATGAAGTTACATATAATTAATGAGTTTTTTATATAATTGAATTTTTTATTTTTTATTTTATTATTAATGAAGTTACATATAATACATGAGTTTTTATTATAATTGAATTTTTTTATTTTTTATTTAATTATTTATGAAGTTACATATAATTAATGAGTTTTATATAATTGAATTTTTTATTTTTTATTTAATTATTAAGTTAAATATAATTAATGAGTTTTTTATATAATTGAATTTTTTATTTTTTATTTAATATTTAATTAAGTTAAATATAATTAATGAGTTTTTATATAATTGAATTTTTTATTTTTTATTTAATTTTTAATGAAGTTAAATATAAGTAATGAGTTTTTTATATAATTGATTTTTTTATTTTTTATTTAATTATTAATGAAGTTAAATATAATTAATGAGTTTTTTATATAATTTAATTTTTTTATTTTTTAGTTAATTATATATGAAGTTACATATAATTAATGAGTTTTTTATATAATTGAATTTTTTATTTTTTATTTAATTATTAATGAAGTTAAATATAATTAATGAGTTTTTATATAATTGAATTTTTTATTTTTTATTTAATTATTAATGAAGTTAAATATAAAAATGAGTTTTTATATAATTGAATTTTTTTATTTTTTATTTAATTATTAAGTTAAATATAATTAATGAGTTTTTTATATAATTGAATTTTTTATTTTTTATTTAATTATTAATGAAGTTACATATAATTAATGAGTTTTATATAATTGAATTTTTTATTTTTTATTTAATTATTAATGAAGTTAAATATAATTAATGAGTTTTTATATAATTGAAATTTTTATTTTTTATTTAATTATTAATGAAGTTACATATAATTAATGAGTTTTTTATATAATTGAATTTTTTATTTTTTATTTAATTATTAATGAAGTTACATATAATTAATGAGTTTTTTTATATAATTCAATTTTTTATTTTTTATTTAATTATTAATGAAGTTAAATATAATTAATGAGTTTTTATATAATTGAATTTTTTATTTTTTATTTAATTATTAATGAAGTTAAATATATTTAATGAGTTTTTATATAATTGCATTTTTTTATTTTTTATTTAATTATTAATGAAGTTACATATAATTAATGAGTTTTATATAATTGAATTTTTTATTGTTTATTTAATTATTAAGTTAAAAATATATTAATGAGTTTTTTATATAATTGAATTTTTTATTTTTTATTTAATTATTAATGAAGTTTAATATAATTAATGAGTTTTTTATATAATTGAATTGTTTATTTTTTATTTAATTATTAATGAAGTTAAATATAAATAATGAGTTTTTTATATAATTGAATTTTTTTATTTTTTATTTAATTATTAATGAAGTTAAATATATTTAATGAGTTTTTATATAATTGAATTTTTTATTTTTTATTTAATTATTAATGAAGTTACATATAATTAATGAGTTTTTTATATAATTGAATTTTTTATTTTTTATTTAATTATTAATGAAGTTACATATAATTAATGAGTTTTTTATATAATTGAATTTTTTTATTTTTTATTTAATTATTAATGTAGTTACATATAATTAATGAGTTTTTTATATAATTGAATTTTTTTATTTTTTATTTAATTATTTATGAAGTTACATATAATTAATGAGTTTTTTATAATTGAATGTTTTATTTTTTATTTAATTATTAATGAAGTTAAATATAATTAATGAGTTCTTTATATAATTGAATTTTTTATTTTTTATTTAATTATTAATGAAGTTACATATAATTAATGAGTTTTTTATATAATTGAATTTTTTATTTGTTATTTAATTATTAATGAAGTTACATATAATTAATGAGTTTTTAATATAATTGCATTTTTTTATTTTTTATTTAATTATTTATGTAGGTACATATAATTAATGAGTTTTATATAATTGAATTTTTTATTCTTTATTTAATTATTAAGTTAAATATAATTAATGAGTTTTTTATATAATTGAATTTTTTATTTTTTATTTAATTATTAATGAAGTTAAATATAATTAATGAGTTTTTATATAATTGAATTTTTTATTTTTTATTTAATTTTTAATGAAGTTAAATATAATTAATGAGTTTTTTATATAATTGATTTTTTTATTTTTTATTTAATTATAAATGAAGTTAAATATAATTAATGAGTTTTTTATATAATTGAATTTTTTTATTTTTTATTTAATTATATATGAAGTTAAATATAATTAATGAGTTTTTTATATAATTGAATTTTTTTTTTTTATTTAATTATTAATGATGTTTAATATAATTAATGAGTTTTTATATAATTGAATTTTTTATTTTTTATTTAATTATTAATGAAGTTAAATATAATTAATGAGTTTTTATATAATTGAATTTTTTTATTTTTTATTTAATTATTAAGTTAAATATAATTAATAAGTTTTTTATATAATTGAATTTTTTATTTTTATTTAATTATTAATGAAGTTACATATAATTAATGAGTTTTTTATATAATTGAATGTTTTTATTTTTTATTTAATTATTAATGAAGTTACATATAATTAATGAGTTTTTTATATAATTGAATTTTTTATTTTTTATTTAATTATTAATGAAGTTAAATATATTTAATGAGTTTTTATATAATTGCATGTTTTTATTTTTTATTTAATTATTAATGAAGTTACATATAATTAATGAGTTTTATATAATTGAATTTTTTATTGTTTATTTAATTATTAAGTTAAAAATATATTAATGAGTTTTTTATATAATTGAATTTTTTATTTTTTATTTAATTATTAATGAAGTTTAATATAATTAATGAGTTTTTTATATAATTGAATTGTTTATTTTTTATTTAATTGTTAATGAAGTTAAATATAAATAATGAGTTTTTTATATAATTGAATTTTTTTATTTTTTATTTAATTATTAATGAAGTTAAATATATTTAATGAGTTTTTATATAATTGAATTTTTTATTTTTTATTTAATTATTAATGAAGTTACATATAATTAATGAGTTTTTTATATAATTGAATTTTTTATTTTTTATTTAATTATTAATGAAGTTACATATAATTAATGAGTTTTTTATAAAATTGAATTTTTTTATTTTTTATTTAATTATTAATGAAGTTACATATAATTAATGAGTATTATATAATTGAATTTTTTATTTTTTATTTAATTATTAAGTTAAATATAATTAATACGTTTTTTATATAATTGAATTTTTTATTTTTTATTTAATTATTAATGAAGTTACATATAATTAATGAGTTTTTTATATAATTCAATTTTTTATTTTTTATTTAATTATTAATGAAGTTACATATAATTAACGAGTTTTTTATATAATTGAATTTTTTATTTTTTATTTAATTATTAAGTTAAATATAATTAAAGAGTTTTTTATATAATTGAATTTTTTATTTTTTATTTAATTATTAATGAAGTTACATATAATTAATAAGTTTTATATAATTGAATTTTTTATTTTTTATTTAATTATTAATTAAGTTAAATATAATTAATGAGTTTTTATATAATTGAATTTTTTATTTTTTATTTAATTATTAATGAAGTTACATATAATTAATGAGTTTTTTATATAATTGAATTATTTATTTTTTATTTAATTATTAATGAAGTTAAATATAATTAATGAGTTTTTTATATAACTGAATTTTTTTATTTTTTATTTAATTATTAATGAAGTTAAATATAATTAATGAGTTTTTATATAATTGAATTTTTTTATTTTTTATTTAATTATTAATGAAGTTACATATAATTAATGAGTTTTTATATAATTGAATTTTTTTATTTTTTATTTAATTATTAAGTTAAATATAATTAATGAGTTTTTTATATAATTGAATTTTTTATTTTTTATTTAATTATTAATGAAGTTACATATAATTAATGAGTTTTATATAATTGAATTTTTTATTTTTTATTTAATTATTAATTAAGTTAAATATAATTAATGAGTTTTTTATATAATTGAATTTTTTATTTTTTATTTAATTATTAATGAAGTTACATATAATTAATGAGTTTTTTATATAATTGATTTTTTTATTTTTTATTTAATTATTAATGAAGTTACATATAATTAATGAGTTTTTTTTATATAATTGAATTTTTTATTTGTTATTAAATTATTAATGAAGTTACATATAATTAATGAGTTTTTTATATAATTCAATTTTTTATTTTTTATTTAATTATTAATGAAGTTACATAAAATTAATGAGTATTATATAATTGAATTTTTTATTTTTTATTTAATTATATATGAAGTTAAATATATTTAATGAGTTTTGTATATAATTGAATTTTTTTATTTTTTATTTAATTATTAATGAAGTTAAATATAATTAATGAGTTTTTATATAATTGAATTTTTTTTTTAATTAATTATGAAGTTAAATATAATTAATGAGTTTTTATATAATTGAATTTTTTATTTTTTATTTAATTATTAAGTTAAATATAATTAATGAGTTTTTTATATAATTGAATTTTTATTTTTTATTTAATTATTAATGAAGTTACATATAATTAATGAGTTTTATATAATTGAATTTTTTATTTTTTATTTAATTATTAATTAAGTTAAATATAATTAATGAGTTTTTATATAATTGAATTTTTTATTTTTTTATTTAATTATTAATGAAGTTACATATAATTAATGAGTTTTTTATATAATTGAATTTTTTTATTTTTTATTTAATTATTAAGTTAAAAATATATTAATGAGTTTTTTATATAATTGAATTTTTTATTTTTTATTTAATTATTAATGAAGTTTAATATAATTAATGAGTTTTTTATATAATTGAATTGTTTATTTTTTATTTAATTATTAATGAAGTTAAATATAAATAATGAGTTTTTTATATAATTGATTTTTTTATTTTTTATTTAATTATTAATGAAGTTAAATATATTTAATGAGTTTTTATATAATTGAATTTTTTATTTTTTATTTAATTATTAATGAAGTTACATATAATTAATGAGTTTTTTATATAATTTAATTTTTTATTTTTTATTTAATTATTAATGAAGTTACATATAATTAATGAGTTTTTTATATAATTGAATTTTTTATTTTTTATTTAATTATTAATGAAGTTACATATAATTAATGAGTTTTTTATATAATTCAATTTTTTATTTTTTATTTAATTATTAAGTTAAATATAATTAAAGAGTTTTTTATATAATTGAATTTTTTATTTTTTATTTAATTATTAATGAAGTTACATATAATTAATGAGTTTTTATATAATTGAATTTTTTATTTTTTATTTAATTATTAATGAAGTTACATATAATTAATGAGTTTTTTATATAATTGAATTATTTATTTTTTATTTAATTATTAATGAAGTAAAATATAATTAATGAGTTTTTTATATAACTGAATTTTTTTATTTTTTATTTAATTATTAATGAAGTTACATATAATTAATGAGTTTTTTATATAATTGAATTTTTTTATTTTTTATTTAATTATTTATGAAGTTACATATAATTAATGAGTTTTTTATAATTGAATTTTTTATTTTTTATTTAATTATTAATGAAGTTAAATATAATTAATGAGTTTTTTATATAATTGAATTTTTTATTTTTTATTTAATTATTAATGAAGTTACATATAATTAATGAGTTTTTTATATAATTGAATTTTTTTATTTTTTATTTAATTATTTATGAAGTTACATATAATTAATGAGTTTTTAATATAATTGAATTTTTTTATTTTTTATTTAATTATTTATGAAGTTACATATAATTAATGAGTTTTATATAATTGAATTTTTTATTTTTTATTTAATTATTAAGTTAAATATAATTAATGAGTTTTTTATATAATTGAATTTTTTATTTTTTATTTAATTATTAATTAAGTTAAATATAATTAATGAGTTTTTATATAATTGAATTTTTTATTTTTTATTTAATTTTTAATGAAGTTAAATATAATTAATGAGTTTTTTATATAATTGATTTTTTTATTTTTTATTTAATTATTAATGAAGTTAAATATAATTAATGAGTTTTTTATATAATTGAATTTTTTTATTTTTTATTTAATTATATATGAAGTTACATATAATTAATGAGTTTTTTATATAATTGAATTTTTTTATTTTTTATTTAATTATTAATGAATGTAAATATAATTAATGAGTTTTTATATAATTGAATTTTTTATTTTTTATTTAATTATTAATGAAGTTAAATATAATTAATGAGTTTTTATATAATTGAATTTTTTATTTTTTATTTAATTATTAATGAAGTTACATATAATTAATGAGTTTTTATATAATTGAATTTATTTTTTATTTAATTATTTATGAAGTTAAATATAAATAATGAGTTTTTTATATAATTGAATTTTTTATTTTTTATTTAATTATTAATGAAGTTACATATTATTAATGAGTTTTTATATAATTGAATTTTTTATTTTTTATTTAATAATTAATGAAGTTACATATAATTAATGAGTTTTTTTATATAATTGAATTTTTTATTTTTTATTTAATTATTAATGAAGTTACATATAATTAATGAGTTTTTTATATAACTGAATTTTTTATTTTTTATTTAATTATTAATGAAGTTAAATATATTTAATGAGTTTTTATATAATTGCATTTTTTTATTTTTTATTTAATTATTAATGAAGTTACATATAATTAATGAGTTTTTTATATAATTGAATTTTTTATTTTTTATTTAATTATTAAGTTAAAAATATATTAATGAGTTTTTTATATAATTGAATTTTTTATTTTTTATTAAATTATTAATGAAGTTACATATAATTAATGAGTTTTTTATATAATTGAATTTTTTATTTTTTATTTAATTATTAATGAAGTTAAATATAAATAATGAGTTTTTTATATAATTGAATTTTTTTTTTTTTATTTAATTATTAATGAAGTTAAATATATTTAATGAGTTTTTATATAATTGAATTTTTTATTTTTTATTTAATTATTAATGAAGTTACATATAATTAATGAGTTTTTATATAATTGAATTTTTTATTTTTTATTTAATTATTAATGAAGTTTAATATAATAAATGAGTTTTTTATATAATTGAATTTTTTTATTTTTTATTTAATTATTAATGAAGTTACATATAATTAATGAGTTTTATATAATTGAATTTTATATTTTTTATTTAATTATTAAGTTAAAAATATATTAATGAGTTTTTTATATAATTGAATTTTTTATTTTTTATTTAATTATTAATGAAGTTTAATATAATTAATGAGTTTTTTATATAATTGAAATTTTTATTTTTTATTTAATTATTAATGAAGTTACATATAATTAATGAGTTTTTATATAATTGAATTTTTTATTTTTTATTTAATTATTAATGAAGTTACATATAATTAATGAGTTTTTTATATAATTGAATTATTTATTTTTTATTTAATTATTAATGAAGTAAAATATAATTAATGAGTTTTTTATATAACTGAATTTTTTTATTTTTTATTTAATTATTAATGAAGTTACATATAATTAATGAGTTTTTTATATAATTGAATTTTTTTATTTTTTATTTAATTATTTATGAAGTTACATATAATTAATGAGTTTTTTATAATTGAATTTTTTATTTTTTATTTAATTATTAATGAAGTTAAATATAATTAATGAGTTTTTTATATAATTGAATTTTTTATTTTTTATTTAATTATTAATGAAGTTACATATAATTAATGAGTTTTTTATATAATTGAATTTTTTTATTTTTTATTTAATTATTAATGAAGTTACATATAATTAATGAGTTTTTAATATAATTGAATTTTTTTATTTTTTATTTAATTATTTATGAAGTTACATATAATTAATGAGTTTTATATAATTGAATTTTTTATTTTTTATTTAATTATTAAGTTAAATATAATTAATGAGTTTTTTATATAATTGAATTTTTTATTTTTTATTTAATTATTAATTAAGTTAAATATAATTAATGAGTTTTTATATAATTGAATTTTTTATTTTTTATTTAATTTTTAATGAAGTTAAATATAATTAATGAGTTTTTTATATAATTGATTTTTTTATTTTTTATTTAATTATTAATGAAGTTAAATATAATTAATGAGTTTTTTATATAATTGAATTTTTTTATTTTTTATTTAATTATATATGAAGTTACATATAATTAATGAGTTTTTTATATAATTGAATTTTTTTATTTTTTATTTAATTATTAATGAATGTAAATATAATTAATGAGTTTTTATATAATTGAATTTTTTATTTTTTATTTAATTATTAATGAAGTTAAATATAATTAATGAGTTTTTATATAATTGAATTTTTTATTTTTTATTTAATTATTAATGAAGTTACATATAATTAATGAGTTTTTATATAATTGAATTTATTTTTTATTTAATTATTAATGAAGTTTAATATAATTAATGAGTTTTTTATATAATTGAATTTTTTATTTTTTATTTAATTATTAATGAAGTTACATATTATTAATGAGTTTTTATATAATTGAATTTTTTATTTTTTATTTAATAATTAATGAAGTTACATATATTTAATGAGTTTTTATATAATTGAATTTTTTATTTTTTATTTAATTATTAATGAAGTTACATATAATTAATGAGTTTTTTATATAATTGAATTTTTTATTTTTTATTTAATTATTAATGAAGTTACATATAATTAATGAGTTTTTTATAAGATTGAATTTTTTTATTTTTTATTTAATTATTAATGAAGTTACATATAATTAATGAGTATTATATAATTGAATTTTTTATTTTTTATTTAATTATTAAGTTAAATATAATTAATACGTTTTTTATATAATTGAATTTTTTATTTTTTATTTAATTATTAATGAAGTTACATATAATTAATGAGTTTTTTATATAATTGAATTTTTTATTTTTTATTTAATTATTAATTAAGTTACATATAATTAATGAGTTTTTTATATAATTGAATTTTTTATTTTTTATTTAATTATTAAGTTAAATATAATTAAAGAGTTTTTTATATAATTGAATTTTTTATTTTTTATTTAATTATTAATGAAGTTACATATAATTAATAAGTTTTATATAATTGAATTTTTTATTTTTTATTTAATTATTAATTAAGTTAAATATAATTAATGAGTTTTTATATAATTGAATTTTTTATTTTTTATTTAATTATTAATGAAGTTACATATAATTAATGAGTTTTTTATATAATTGAATTTTTTTATTTTTTATTTAATTATTAATGAAGTTACATATAATTAATGAGTTTTTTATATAATTGAATTTTTTTATTTTTTATTTAATTATTTATGAAGTTACATATAATTAATGAGTTTTTTATAATTGAATGTTTTATTTTTTATTTAATTATTAATGAAGTTAAATATAATTAATGAGTTCTTTATATAATTGAATTTTTTATTTTTTATTTAATTATTAATGAAGTTACATATAATTAATGAGTTTTTTATATAATTGAATTTTTTATTTGTTATTTAATTATTAATGAAGTTACATATAATTAATGAGTTTTTAATATAATTGCATTTTTTTATTTTTTATTTAATTATTTATGTAGGTACATATAATTAATGAGTTTTATATAATTGAATTTTTTATTCTTTATTTAATTATTAAGTTAAATATAATTAATGAGTTTTTTATATAATTGATTTTTTTATTTTTTATTTAATTATTAATTAAGTTAAATATAATTAATGAGTTTTTATATAATTGAATTTTTTATTTTTTATTTAATTTTTAATGAAGTTAAATATAATTAATGAGTTTTTTATATAATTGATTTTTTTATTTTTTATTTAATTATAAATGAAGTTAAATATAATTAATGAGTTTTTTATATAATTGAATTTTTTTATTTTTTATTTAATTATATATGAAGTTACATATAATTAATGAGTTTTTTATATAATTGAATTTTTTTTTTTTTATTTAATTATTAATGATGTTTAATATAATTAATGAGTTTTTATATAATTGAATTTTTTATTTTTTATTTAATTATTAATGAAGTTAAATATAATTAATGAGTTTTTATATAATTGAATTTTTTTATTTTTTATTTAATTATTAAGTTAAATATAATTAATGAGTTTTTTATATAATTGAATTTTTTATTTTTATTTAATTATTAATGAAGTTACATATAATTAATGAGTTTTATATAATTGAATTTTTTATTTTTTATTTACTTATTAATTAAGTTAAATATAATTAATGAGTTTTTATATAATTGAATTTTTTATTTTTTTATTTAATTATTAATGAAGTTACATATAATTAATGAGTTTTTTATATAATTGAATGTTTTTATTTTTTATTTAATTATTAATGAAGTTACATATAATTAATGAGTTTTTTATATAATTGAATTTTTTATTTTTTATTTAATTATTAATGAAGTTAAATATATTTAATAAGTTTTTATATAATTGCATGTTTTTATTTTTTATTTAATTATTAATGAAGTTACATATAATTAATGAGTTTTATATAATTGAATGTTTTATTGTTTATTTAATTATTAAGTTAAAAATATATTAATGAGTTTTTTATATAATTGAATTTTTTATTTTTTATTTAATTATTAATGAAGTTTAATATAATTAATGAGTTTTTTATATAATTGAATTGTTTATTTTTTATTTAATTGTTAATGAAGTTAAATATAAATAATGAGTTTTTTATATAATTGAATTTTTTTATTTTTTATTTAATTATTAATGAAGTTAAATATATTTAATGAGTTTTTATATAATTGAATTTTTTATTTTTTATTTAATTATTAATGAAGTTACATATAATTAATGAGTTTTTTATATAATTGAATTTTTTATTTTTTATTTAATTATTAATGAAGTTACATATAATTAATGAGTTTTTTATAAAATTGAATTTTTTTATTTTTTATTTAATTATTAATGAAGTTACATATAATTAATGAGTATTATATAATTGAATTTTTTATTTTTTAGTTTATTATTAAGTTAAATATAATTAATACGTTTTTTATATAATTGAATTTTTTATTTTTTATTTAATTATTAATAAAGTTACATATAATTAATGAGTTTTTTATATAATTCAATTTTTTATTTTTTATTTAATTATTAATGAAGTTACATATAATTAATGAGTTTTTTATATAATTGAATTTTTTATTTTTTATTTAATTATTAAGTTAAATATAATTAAAGAGTTTTTTATATAATTGAATTTTTTATTTTTTATTTAATTATTAATGAAGTTACATATAATTAATAAGTTTTATATAATTGAATTTTTTATTTTTTATTTAATTATTAATTAAGTTAAATATAATTAATGAGTTTTTATATAATTGAATTTTTTTTTTTTTATTTAATTATTAATGAAGTTACATATAATTAATGAGTTTTTTATATAATTGAATTTTTTTATTTTTTATTTAATTATTAATGAAGTTACATATAATTAATGAGTTTTTTATATAATTGAATTTTTTTATTTTTTATTTAATTATTTATGAAGTTACATATAATTAATGAGTTTTTTATAATTGAATGTTTTATTTTTTATTTAATTATTAATGAAGTTAAATATAATTAATGAGTTTTTTATATAATTGAATTTTTTATTTTTTATTTAATTATTAATGAAGTTACATATAATTAATGAGTTTTTTATATAATTGAATTTTTTATTTTTTATTTAATTATTAATGAAGTTACATATAATTAATGAGTTTTTAATATAATTGCATTTTTTTATTTTTTATTTAATTATTTATGTAGTTACATATAATTAATGAGTTTTATATAATTGAATTTTTTATTTTTTATTTAATTATTAAGTTAAATATAATTAATGAGTTTTTTATATAATTGAATTTTTTATTTTTTATTTAATTATTAATTAAGTTAAATATAATTAATGAGTTTTTATATAATTGAATTTTTTATTTTTTATTTAATTTTTAATGAAGTTAAATATAATTAATGAGTTTTTTATATAATTGATTTTTTTATTTTTTATTTAATTAATAATGAAGTTAAATATAATTAATGAGTTTTTTATATAATTGAATTTTTTTATTTTTTATTTAATTATATATGAAGTTACATATAATTAATGAGTTTTTTATATAATTGAATTTTTTTATTTTTTATTTAATTATTAATGAAGTTAAATATAATTAATGAGTTTTTATATAATTGAATGTTTTTATTTTTTATTTAATTATTAAGTTAAATATAATTAATGAGTTTTTTATATAATTGAATTTTTTATTTTTTATTTAATTATTAATGAAGTTACATATAATTAATGAGTTTTATATAATTGAATTTTTTATTTTTTATTTAATTATTAATTAAGTTAAATATAATTAATGAGTTTTTATATAATTGAATTTTTTATTTTTTATTTAATTATTAATGAAGTTACATATAATTAATGAGTTTTTTATATAATTGAATTTTTTATTTTTTATTTAATTATTAATGAAGTTACATATAATTAATGAGTTTTTTATATAATTCAATTTTTTATTTTTTATTTAATTATTAATGAAGTTACATATAATTAATGAGTTTTTTATATAATTGAATTTTTTATTTTTTATTTAATTATTAATGAAGTTAAATATAATTAATGAGTTGTTTATATAATTGAATTTTTTATTTTTTATTTAATTATTAATGAAGTTAAATATAATTAATGAGTTTTTTATATAATTGAATTTTTTATTTTTTATTTAATTATTAATGAAGTTACATATAATTAATGAGTTTTTTATATAATTGAATTTTTTTATTTTTTATTTAATTATTAATGAAGTTACATATAATTAATGAGTATTATATAATTGAATTTTTTATTTTTTATTTAATTATATATGAAGTTAAATATAATTAATGAGTTTTTTATATAATTGAATTTTTTTATTTTTTATTTAATTATTAATGATGTTTAATATAATTAATGAGTTTTTATATAATTGAATTTTTTATTTTTTATTTAATTATTAATGAAGTTAAATATAATTAATGAGTTTTTATATAATTGAATTTTTTTATTTTTTATTTAATTATTAAGTTAAATATAATTAATGAGTTTTTTATATAATTGAATTTTTTATTTTTTATTTAATTATTAATTAAGTTAAATATAATTAATGAGTTTTTATATAATTGAATTTTTTATTTTTTATTTAATTTTTAATGAAATTAAATATAATTAATGAGTTTTTTATATAATTGATTTTTTTATTTTTTATTTAATTATTAATGAAGTTAAATATAATTAATGAGTTTTTTATATAATTGAATTTTTTTATTTTTTATTTAATTATATATGAAGTTACATATAATTAATGAGTTTTTTATATAATTGAATTTTTTTATTTTTTATTTAATTATTAATGAAGTTAAATATAATTAATGAGTTTTTATATAATTGAATGTTTTTATTTTTTATTTAATTATTAAGTTAAATATAATTAATGAGTTTTTTATATAATTGAATTTTTTATTTTTTATTTAATTATTAATGAAGTTACATATAATTAATGAGTTTTATATAATTGAATTTTTTATTTTTTATTTAATTATTAATTAAGTTAAATATAATTAATGAGTTTTTATATAATTGAATTTTTTATTTTTTATTTAATTATTAATGAAGTTACATATAATTAATGAGTTTTTTATATAATTGAATTTTTTATTTTTTATTTAATTATTAATGAAGTTACATATAATTAATGAGTTTTTTATATAATTCAATTTTTTATTTTTTATTTAATTATTAATGAAGTTACATATAATTAATGAGTTTTTTATATAATTGAATTTTTTATTTTTTATTTAATTATTAATGAAGTTAAATATAATTAATGAGTTGTTTATATAATTGAATTTTTTATTTTTTATTTAATTATTAATGAAGTTAAATATAATTAATGAGTTTTTTATATAATTGAATTTTTTATTTTTTATTTAATTATTAATGAAGTTACATATAATTAATGAGTTTTTTATATAATTGAATTTTTTTATTTTTTATTTAATTATTAATGAAGTTACATATAATTAATGAGTATTATATAATTGAATTTTTTATTTTTTATTTAATTATATATGAAGTTAAATATAATTAATGAGTTTTTTATATAATTGAATTTTTTTATTTTTTATTTAATTATTAATGATGTTTAATATAATTAATGAGTTTTTATATAATTGAATTTTTTATTTTTTATTTAATTATTAATGAAGTTAAATATAATTAATGAGTTTTTATATAATTGAATTTTTTTATTTTTTATTTAATTATTAAGTTAAATATAATTAATGAGTTTTTTATATAATTGAATTTTTTATTTTTTATTTAATTATTAATGAAGTTACATATAATTAATGAGTTTTATATAATTGAATTTTTTATTTTTTATTTAATTATTAATTAAGTTAAATATAATTAATGAGTTTTTTATATAATTGAATTTTTTATTTTTTATTTAATTATTAATGAAGTTACATATAATTAATGAGTTTTTTATATAATTGATTTTTTTATTTTTTATTTAATTATTAATGAAGTTACATATAATTAATGAGTATTTTATATAATTCAATTTTTTATTTTTTATTTAATTATTAATGAAGTTAAATATAATTAATGAGTTTTTTATATAATTGAATTTTTTATTTTTTATTTAATTATTAATGAAGTTATATATAATTAATGAGTTGTTTATATAATTGAATTTTTTATTTTTTATTTAATTATTAATGAAGTTATATATAATTAATGAGTTGTTTATATAATTGTAATTTTTTATTTTTTATTTAATTATTAATGAAGTTAAATATATTTAATGAGTTTTTTATATAATTGAATTTTTTATTTTTTTATTTAATTATTAATGAAGTTACATATAATTAATGAGTTTTTTATATAATTGAATTTTTTTATTTTTTATTTAATTATTAATGAAGTTACATATAATTAATGAGTATTATATAATTGAATTTTTTATTTTTTATTTAATTTTTAAGTTAAATATAATTAATACGTTTTTTATATAATTGAATTTTTTATTTTGTAGTTAATTATTAATTAAGTTAAATATAATTAATGAGTTTTTTATATAATTGAATTTTTTATTTTTTATTTAATTATTAATGAAGTTAAATATAATTAATGAGTTTTTTATATAATTGAATTTTTTATTTTTTATTTAATTATTAATGAAGTTAAATATAATTAATGAGGTTTTAATATAATTGAATTTTTTTATTTTTTATTTAATTATTAATGAAGGTCAACATAATTAATGAGTATTTTATATAATTTTATTTTTTATTTTATCATAAATGAAGTTAAATATAATTAATTAATTTTTTATATAATTGAATTTTTTATTTTTTATTTAATCATTAATCAAACAGGTCTCCAGTGAAATACAGTTCTAATGGTCCCATTTAATTTAGAGTGTAAGTGGTTTCAACTCCTTTTCCAAAACCGTCAACTCAATACAAATCTTGAACGTATAGAACAAGATAACAGAGATTAGAAAAATGGAAAATATATGCAGAAAATATTTGTTAGTAAAAATAAATAACAGTGATTTCATTTTTTGAGATTTATTCATTAATCTGTGGTCAATTTGTAAATAAAGGATTTGGTTGGAAATTCTTGGAAGGTTACTGGCCACAAGAAAAGGCACCAGTAGGAGGTCAGAGTGGACATGGGTCGAAACTTTATGACAAAAAAAAAAAAAAAAAATCAACATTTAATATTCGCAATGAGATAATTTTCTTTTATCCATTTTTTTTTTTTTTTGGATCATCTTTCGATCACAAGAATGGCTCTATAATCAAGATATTTCATATTATTTGTATTATTCATACTACTGTTCTCATCTGGGGTGTTATTCTTAAAATATTTTGGCCGATGTAACTTCTAACCTTCTTCAGGTGAATCTTTCAGTCAAACTCCGGAATTTTCACAAAATTTCAAACAGGACCTTTTATATAATCCATGGGGATAGCTTGCTCTATTTTCATCAGCCATCACCAGGTAGAAGTTTCACAATTGTATTCCAAGTACTGTCCGCACTGAGGATTGAACCTCCAATTTCCAGAAAAATGTCATTTAGAACAGAATTTTTACTTCATACTTTATCCATTATGCTAGGAGTCCCAACAAATACAATCCTCATCTCAAAATTCAGAAACATAATTTTTTATATTTATTTTTAAAAAAATTAATTTTTAAAGCGTATTTTTTTTTATAAATGGAAGAGTTTCATATGTAAACAAAAAAAGGTGGATAGAGTTGATTTTACCTGATGAAATGACGGCTTTTTTGGAAGCAAAAAATGCTTCTTTGTCTTTTCCTGCTGCCAACAACTTTAAGCTGTCTTTGATGCAGGAAACTGCAATCTGTACCTACAATTAAAAAAAAACACATCAAAAGAATTACAAAAGAAAAAAAAAAGTTTAATCAAGACATTAAAAAATGAAAATATCAAAAAATGTTTAAATTGTACATATTCGTTATGAAACAAAGTTCTCTTTAAAAAATTTCATTTAATTTCATGAAGTAGTTTGTTTTTTTTACAGCAAAAAAATTTGTTATGATACCAAGCAAAAGGTCCGATTTTTAGGAAGAAAAGATAGTATTAAAGATGGGGAGGGAGTGTCGGCGCCTTACATTGAGTTATCTCCCCGTAGCATGTTCTAAAAATCCAAACAAAAATTTAAAAAATTCAAAGATGTCTACCGTCAACATGCTGTCATAAAAACATGTTTTTCCGCTGTAAACAAAAAACTACTCGATCAAATCAAGTGAAATCTTTTTTTTTCTTCAGTTCAAAACAGATACGTACAATATAACCTCTTTTCGATATTTTCATTTTTTAATGTCTTGATTAAACTGTGCAAGTGCTGAACATTCTATAATTCTGTAATTGTTTGCTACCTTCTATATGGGAATGTGCATTTGAGAGAGGCATTTTGTTTGGAATGAATGTAATAATTTTTAAACATGGATAAAATGTAAATTATTAAGTGGTGAATGTGAAGAATGTGTGATTAGTTTCCTATTCAAACTGTAGAGGAATAAGGAAAAATCGCCTTTTATATATATATATATATATATATATATATATATATATATATATATATATATATATAAGATAAAGAAAATTAAAACTAAGTTGAAATTTACACTCAAAATTTATTGTTCGACTGAATACTCCAAAAAAACAATTTACAAAGTCTTTATTCCACAGAGTTTTAAAGAATGCTATTCTTGCTATTCTTCTCATAAGAGAACAGAAAGAAATCAGCAAATTATATTTGTAGCAATGCTAGAATTTGCTAGTTATGGCATTAAGTGAAATCGCAATTTATTATAGTCATAAATTGCCACGAAAAACAAGTGAAAAAATCATGCAATCTGGATGCTTAATTTTAAGGAAAAGTCTCCAAAACACTTTTTTTCTCTCTTCTTCCTTTCCTTTTTATTCTCTTCTTTCTATTTTTTTCTATTTTTTTACTTGGTTTTCATTTTCATTAAATGACTAGCCTCAAATAAGACCTGAAGTATATTTTCACCTGACAATATCTTTTAAGACTGAAACTACACATTTATTGTAACAACTTGTGGTAATTTTGTTTACCTAAAGTGAATAAAATTATTTTGGTAACTTTTGATTCATATAAACACTAGAAAGTTCATCCATAGAATTAAAGATACCAATTGTGACTGGTCATCAGACAATGTAATAATTACTAAATGGTCACATTAGTATCTTTAACCCTGTGGCTGGGTTTTTAGTTTTTTGTGAAACTGACAGTACTAATGGCTGATCAAAATAATGCACCATTGAATACAAATATATATCATCTTGCACAAGTAATTGAGCACTCTAGTTATTTTTCCTGTAACACTGAATTTTACAAATGTGTATGTGTGTGAAAAATAAATTCAACATATAATTTAAAATAATTTGGAGAGAAGAGGATAAATATGGAATTTTTCCCAATGGTGAATTATGTAAATAAATATTCACTTACTAAATAAATAAAATATGAATGAAAGATTTTCATGAATTATTTTTTAAAATCAATGAAGTTCACAATCGAAAAAAATATGAACAACAAAAACATGTATTTACTTCTTGCCCAATTGCATCTTTGATGACAATGTTGCTGATTTCTCCCAAGAGTTTAGCGAGAGACTGCAACGTTGATGTCGAAGTAACAACATTTTCGATTGCAGACGTTCTCAACCAGCCAGCAACTTCCTACAAGTGAAAAACAAAAAATAAAAAACCAAACATAAATATGCAAACAAAATGTGTCTGTCCATCTGCACATCACTCGTTTCTTACATTAATAAGTTGAGATAAAAACCATAGTTTCATTGTCTCCAGAAGACATCTCACTCCTGATACAATCCTTTACCTGTATAAAAACTAGATATGTCCTAAAATAGGGTACTGTTGTCAAATCTGGCCAGGAGCTGCTCGGAGTACCCTATCTTGGTTTGACTTGTAAACCGGCTTCAAAACCTTGTAGGGGATGCCCATTTTCTCTTCTCTGCAACCTCTTACCCACAGAAGAGACGTTGCAAGCCTGTCTCAGTTCTATAATTATTATCATGGTAAATGCTCGTCTGAGCTTGAATCTATGTCAAACCTTTACAAAAAAACATTCATCTAGCTGCAACCACTATTAACAATTTCTCCCATTCTCTGAGCCTAACTCAAAACACAAATTTCATGAACGATGCTTCTTTTCTAGAAATACCTGCCTGTGGAACTCTGTTCTGCTGGCCTGCTTTTCAGTTGACTACAATATGGTAGTTAGCAAGTCCAATTCAAACAAGTTCTTGTTGAAACACCACCTTAAATAATCAAATTGTACCCAATTTCAATCACAAATGGTTACTACACTATTGTCCCAACGATTATCATACACTCATTAATCCTTATCCTTTAGTGGTCTTGATAAGTAGCGATTTTCATAGTAATAAAAAGTCTCTCTCTCTCTCTCTCTCTCTCTCTCTAAGTCTATTCTTTCCAATAAAACCTTAAAAAAAAAAATTCAGCAAAAGTCTCTTTGTGTCTTCCATGCATGCAAAGTTTTATTCATCTTAAATAGATGAGACGATAATGGCCACTCATGAAATGGAACGACAATGAAGAGAGTAAAAAGATAAGCACATACAAAAATGTAAAGACTTTTATTTTATTTGCTTTATTGATCACTCGTAGGTGAAAACATTACAATTGGGTCAGTATTTAATAGGTAGGTAATTTTTTTTTACAAGGGACTCACCACTTATCAAGACACAGAGGCTACTCAAGGGTAAGAGTTAATGAGTGTACAGTAGTAGCGTAGTGATCTCGTGAGTGGTAGAAATTGGATATAATTTGATTAAGGGGACAGCTCAACAAGAATTTGTTTATATTGGACTTGAAGATTACCATATTGTAGTCAGTGGAAAGCAGGCTAGTGAAACAGTTTCACAGGTGGGCAACTATAAGAAAGCTTTATTCATGGAATCTGTGTTTAGATTTAGGTATGGATAGAGAGCGGGGGAAATTGCTGATAGTGATTGTAGTTAGTCGAGTGTTTTTTGTTAAAGGTTGGGAAGAGGGGAACTATAGATCAGATGAGTACTTGCCATGAAAATAACGATAGAACAGAGACCAGCTCGCAACGTCTCTTCTGCGGAAAAGAAGTTGCAGGAAAGAGAAAAGGGCATCAATTTCTTAATTTTGACCTTAGTGGATAATTTTGTATTTACACCAACCTAACATCTGTCAACATGTCACCATTCCAGTGAAGTTAAGATAATTAAATAATTAGCTTAGAGAACATTAATTCTCTTTCTCTTCAAAAATAAAATATTTAAGAATTCTCAGTGAACATCTTCTCCAAGAAAAGAAGCAAAAATTGCATAATTAATATTCTCTCGGCTAATTAATTATTTAGTTATCTTCACTGAAATGGTAACATGCGGACAGATGTTTGGTCAGTATAACATTTCACACTTAACGATTATCAAAGTTTTCTTTCTACATTATTGGTCAAGTGCCTCACACAACCCATGACAGACTCACATTATTTGATGTCTCCCAATCAATTTCCACACATAGACTCATTATTGGCAGTCTGTGTCACACAGCTTTCAAAGACAGATTGATCTGGGAGCTTCTGTTTTCTCTCAGTTCAAAAACATGACATCATTCCTCTTCTTGAATCATACTTCTGTTTTGTTTACACCATTTGATCTTTTCCCTAACTTTATATCACCCATCTTTCATTCAACCCGGGGAATGATTCTGTTTTGCAGATTTGGCTTATGATGACATATACTCAATGTGACCCTTGTTAAAATCCATACTAGCTAATTTAATCACTATTAACGTATTATATGTAACAGATATCCCTTTACCCCTTCCCCACTCTTACCATTCAATTCCTATCACCCTTTACTTAAATTATTCGCCCTTCCTCGTACCATCAAAAATATTTTTATACAGATCAAGCATGCATGGTGACAAGAAAGATAAAAACATCAGTTTTTCAAATTTTTTAGATGAGGATTGATAAATTGTATTATTTGGACTACTGTTTTCATCTCGATTACTACTTTCATTTCGACCAATGTAACCTCCAATCTTCTTGGGGTCCATCTTATCGAACTCTGGAAACTTTTGTTTAACTCAAGAATCTGTACGGAATTTCAAATGGAACTTTATTTAATCCAAAGGGGTACCATGGGTCTATGGTGTAATGAATAAAGTACTATGTAATATTCAGTTCTAAGTGACATACTTCTGGAAGTTGAAGGTTCAATCCTCTGTACAGGGCGATACTACTTAAGATTTCTACTCGGTCATGGCTGATAAAAAAAGAGTATTAGTAACCCTGTGGATTAAATAAATGATTCCATTTGAATTTTAACAGTTCAACAGAAAGATTTCAGAGTTCTGTTAAACTCTGATGATATATAAAGAAGGTTGGAGGTTATATCAGCCAAAACATTGTGAGAATAACACTCAAGATTAGAACAGTAGTCTAAATAATCCAAATAAAAAAACAAACAAGGTTTAGTAGCATATAGACAGATTGAAAAAAATTTGAGTAGCAAAAACCAAAACAGAAACATCTCTGAGATGTAAAGACTTTGTGAAACATAAGAATTTTTGGTTCTTGTCCAGAATTCCTCCATATCAAAAAATAAAAATAAAGAAAAATCTGTATGATGTATATATCCGTTACAAAATTAAAATATCGTATTCCAAAAATCATATGAATTGATTAAGTTGTTTTATTTTTATATAAGAAAAATCAAATTTTATGAGTATTCGAGGACCGACTTGCCATTTTGGAAAAAAAAGAAGCAACAAAAGAAGATAACTCAACAATAATTCCAACATACTAGATTTATGTTGTAATGCCTAGGAATTCCCATTAATCGCATAAATTGATTTTCTTTATGAAAAACTAGGATTGCCTGGGGGTTTCGAGGTATAAGCTGAGCAAAAAAAAAAAAAAAAAAAAAAAAAAAACGGTAAATTTTTTTTTAACTTTGACCCCTATTATGACCACTTAAAATTTATTGTTTTGGGCTCAAATCAAGTTATTAACTTAGATCCATGTCCAAAGAACCCATATCTAAAATTTCAAGTGTTTAGAACTAAAATTGTCGAAGGAGTTTGGAAGAGTTCTCAAAGGTCAAACCGTTGAACTTTTACCCCTTAACAGCAAAATTTCTGGCTGTAGACCGATTACATCGATTTTCCTAAATCTCAGTACCTTGTATATCAAATTTCGAGTTTGTAGACTAAAAACTGACAAAGTTTTTTTTTTTAAGTTTTTTTTTTAAATTCAATTTTCACCCCAAACAAGGCACAGTGCAACTTTGAAGCAGGGGGCTACTATCAGGGACTTAATTAGTGGGGTCATTATGAGGGGAGATGAGTAGAAAGATGTTTGTTAACATTACACTTGAACTTCTGCATATCAGTGCAGTTGGGAAAGCAGAATCCCGGAAGGGAGTTCCAAAGACCCGCAGTTCTGGGGAAGAAACTATTGGAGTAAAAGGCTTTCTTGCACCTAGGGATCTCTACTGTAAAGGGATGAGACTTAGTAGCTTGTCGGGTTTGACGGGGGTAGTTACGGCGGGGAGGTACAAGTGTTTGCAGTTCGTCAGAGCATTCACCATTAAAGTATTTGTAGAACAGGCAGAGGGATGCAACATCTCGTCGATGGGACAGAGGCTGAAGCCTAGATGACAGTTCAGGACCTATCAGGTTGGCGACTCTCTTTTGAACCCTGTCCAGGAGCGAGAGACAAGCAGCAGATGCACCAGCCCAGATGTGACAACAGTACTCCATACATGGGCGAATGGTGGCCTTATAGAGGTATAGGATACTGTCAGGCGTAAGTAGTTTTCTAGCACGGTAGAGGGAGCCAACCTTCCTTGCAGCAGCCTTGGCAATGCTCTCAATGTATCTATTCCAGTTCATATTCCCTGTAAACGTTAGGCCGAGGAGTTTAAAAGAAGTACTTTCAGGCAATATGTTCTTGGCCATTGCTATTGGTGGTAGAGAAGGTTTCTTGTAGTTATTGAAGGAAACAAGCTTAGTCTTAGCAGCATTGAATGTGACCAACCATTTTTGTCCCCATTCCACTACGGATTGGAGGTCATCCTCTAGTGTTTCTGCCATTTCCTTGGATATGTGTTCATTTGTTTTCCCCTCATATCTGTTATATAGAGTGGTGTCATCGGCAAATATACCCATCTCCGAAACAATTTTATCAGGGAGGTCATTTATGAATATCAGGAATAATAGAGGTCCAAGGATAGACCCCTGAGGTACTCCCGCATTTATGTCATATTGTTTAGATGTACAACCGTCGAGGACAACTTTGATTTTTCTCTTACTTAAGAAGGATTTAATTACATTATGAATTCTTCCAGTAATTCCATATGATCTAATTTTCCTGAGAAGACCATCGTGCCATACCCTGTCAAAAGCCTTAGATATATCAAGGGCTACCGCTCTACCCTCCCCTGTTTTGTCCAATGAACGGTATATACGTTCAGAAACTACAGTTAAGATATCTGCTGTTGAACGGGCTTGCCTGAATCCATATTGTTTATCAGTCAGGAGTATAGCAGCTGTTAGGTGCTGGACTAGGGCTTGATTAACTAAGGACTCAAATATTTTGGCGAAAAGCAGGAGGAGGCTAATGGGGCGATAATTTAGTGGGTCAGTTCTTTCACCAGAATTCTTGAAGACTGGTACCACAGATGCGGTTTTCCAGCAGTTATTGCATAGGTAAGTGTACACAGACACACAGACAGACACACAGACACGTTCACTTTTCTAGATATACTAGCATTTCAGCCCGGTGTTGCCCGGGTGTTTGGATGTGTATGCTGAGCAAAAAAAAAAAAAAAGTGGTAGTAGGAAGGCAGGCTCGACCCCGTACCGCAAAGGAGGAAAAGAACAGGGTAAAACCTAACGTTTATGCTGTTACGACCACTGCCAAACCGGAAGCAACATTTTTTTAAATTAAGGCTAGACAATCTAAAGAAGAGGATAACTTTCAAAAATATCGGCAAAAAAGTGACCCCCCCCCCTGTAGAAAAGTGTCTAGTTGAAGGGAAAGATATTTATGTTTTTAGCTAATTTTTCGATATTTGTCGTATGAAAGGTCGAACTTTAAAACGATACTGATCTTGGTAAAATTTGTCGCCTCTCTTGAAAGTTTAAGGCAGACATGCAAACAGATATATATACATTTATATATTGGTAACTAAAAATTTTCGACCCAAACTGATGAAAAAGCTTACCTTATCTCTGAATACCCTTTATGTAAAATTTCAAATATTTAGACCAGAAATTGTCTGAGTAATTTGGAAGAGACCGCAGAGGTCAATTTTTTTAAAACTTTGACCCCTATTATGACCCCTTAAAATTTATTGTTTTGGGCTCAAATCAAGTTATTAAGTTAGATCCATGTTCAAGGAACCTATATCTAAAATTTCAAGTGCGTAGACCCAAAATTGTCGGAAGAGTTTGGTAGAGTTCTCAAAGGTCAAATCGTTGAACTTTGACCCCTTAATCGCCAAATTTCTGGCCAAAAACCGATCACATCGATTTTCCCAAATCTCAGTACCCTGTATATCAAATTTCGAGTCTGTAGACTAAAAATTGACAGAGTTATTGCGTAGGGAAATGTACACAGACACACACACACAGACACGTTCAATTTTATATATATATATATATATATATAGATAAAACTACTTGATCAATTTACATGATTTTGAGAATATGATATCTTTGTTTTGTCACAGGTACATATATTAATCATATTTTTCTTTATTTTTGTTTTTTAATTTAGAGGGAAATTCTGGACAAGAACTGAATTTTTTTCAATCTGTAAAATGACAGCATCTCCTGTACATACCCACTCAGTAGCACCTCCAATACCGGCTGGTGTGAATATAGAATCTTGTGTTTGGACCTGAAAAAAAAAAAAAAAGAAACACCTATTTAATGAGGGGAGAAAAAAGAAAGAAAGAATAAATGCTGAATCACAATAATGGTTGGACAGAGGTCGGTTTTTCATATAGGGAAAATCCAGCGCCTCTGAAAGGGGCTTTCTAGATTGGAACAAAGATTTAAACTGCCTTTGTCTAGAAAGACTTCTTCTTCACTAACCAATAATATAAAAGATGAAGTGTAATATCAGAACAGATACTACACTTTGCTTCTAACCAAAAGCTCAAAGTGAACCTCAACTCCTTGGTAACACAGGAGCTCTCCTGAACCATCAGCCCTTCTTTTTCGGAATGATGTATAGTCCAGCTCGAACTTAGAAGGTACACACTCCCAAGGATTTCCTCTACCTTCAGGATAAGGGATTGGTTTATTATAAGTCACTTGAGGCATCTTTACTGGGGAATGCTAACAGGTCCATTCTCATCTATATTTATATCCTTCCAGTATGCACACTCAGAAGCTGGATATTCCCCCTCTCCCCATCAAACTTTCATATCTAACCTTGATGTCGTGGAAAGCGGGTAAATGACCATTCAAGTCTATAGAGTTATGTCCCTTTGTGATTCAAGTCTATAGAGTTATGCCCCTTTGTATCATTTGCAGATCAGGTTTTGTTAAAACGCAGATGGAGAAAACAGTTAATTTTCAAAGGAAACATTTTGTAATTCATTATAATAGTTAACTAATAAGAATTAAGAAAAATGGGGAGGCAAATAATAATTAACTAATACAATTAATCTTCCCAAAAACAAAGTGCAAATATCAGAAAGTTTCATCAGATGTCGTGCTGCCTTTTTAGGCCAAGACAAAGCTCAAACCATTTCCAGAAATAGGGATGGAGAGGAGCTCATAAAGCCAAGTCAATTTATGATTGTCCCTGACATGGTTCGTTAGTAACAGTTCCAGGCTGTTGAGAAAGTTGCACATGGCGAGGACCTATCACTCCACTTGTCTCCATAGCAATTAGTTGAAACACAAATCTATTGAGAAGACAGGCATTTTTGTTTTACTTGAGAGTCACCACTTATCAAGGCTCGAAGGCCACTCAAGGATAAGGGTTAATGAATATAAGGTGGTAGTGTAGTAATTGTTACTGGTGTAAATTGGGTATAATTTGAATATTTATGGGGATGGCTTAACAAGAACTTGTTTACATTGGATTGGTAGGCTGCTATGTTGTATTCAACTGGGAAGCAGGTTAGCGAAACAGTGTTCCACAGGCGGGCAGTTCTGTGAAAGAAGCTTTGTTCATAAAATCTGCATTTAGATTTAGGCACAAACAGAAAGTGGGGGAAATCGTATATACATTTTCCAGTTTAAAACGTAATGAAAAATATTTTTGACACTGGTATCATACCAAGTAGATTTTTAAAATTAACATTAAAATTTGTATTCCCATTCAAATATATACAGATATATGGGGCAAGTTGTGGCCGATATCTTAGTAAATATAAAATCTGGATAATTAGAGGTGCCTAGGGGACAGTGAAACCATACGCGATATATCCATTAATTCAATGAATATCAGAATTATCATTCTGAATGAATAGACCAAGCCTCCCGAGAAAAGAATCAAAGAGAACAGTTTCACATCTGATACATAACAGACAATATAACACAAGATGCATCAAAAGCAACAGAAGTTACCTCCAAATTGAGAAGCATACGGATTTGCGTGATGAAAACTTCCATGATTGTATGCAAATCAATGTTCACTTTTTTCGGCAGGGTATCATTCGGACCAGGCGACTCTGCATTGTAAATGTGAATTCCACCCCAACGAGGACTCAGAAACGAATTTGTTGGGTCACGTTCACCTGCAAAACACAAAATTTGAAATATTTCAGAAACAAAAATAAAAAAATTGTTTAGAAAAATCGATTCTTGTCCAGAATACTCCTATATTAAAAAATAAAGTTTTAACAAATCTGCATGATGTACATACCTGTGATGAAAAGGAAATATCATATTCCAAAATTCATGTAAATTGATCAAATAGTTTTATTTTTTACTAAGAAAATCATTTTTAAGCAATTAATAGGAATTCGTATGCATTACAACATAAATCTCGCCAAGTTTGAATTATGTTGAATTATCTCTCTTTGATATTCTTTTTGTAGATTGTTTTCAATATGGCAGATAAGTTCGGTTAATCATAAGATTTGATTTTCTTATTTAAAAATAAAACTACTTGATCAATTTATGGGTAGATTTTTTTTTTATTTTATATTTTTAATACAGAGAAATTCTCAACAAGAACTGAAAAACCTGCTAAAAAAGTGATGTTAAATATTGAAATCTAGTAAATAATTCAGTTGAAAATGGCAGGAAATAAAAATGCTGGGGCATTCATAAATGGAATAAAAAAACAGTCATCCTAATTTCTTAATTCTTAGTCATTCTAATTTCCTAATTTTCGGTGTAGTGCTACTGGAAGCAATGTTTTTTTTTTTCTTTCATACTTTCAGAAACATCGCAGGTGAACATTATTATATAAATTCAAAAATAAAAACTTATTTTTTAAATTTAAAAAAAAAACTTTATTTTCATAATTTCGTAAACATATAATTTTTATAAAATTTTTAAATAAAATAAAAAACTTTTATTTTTTTTAAATTTTGTTATTAAAAGTAAAAGACTATTATAGTTGAACTGAATAAAGACTAATTTTATTTATTTTTATCTGCATAATTTTGTTAATTTTTATTGAATACTTTTCAATAATGTCCTTTTTGTAAGTTTCATTTCAATAAATGGTTTCACAATAAAAACACTGAAGAATAATAAAAGTGAAGGAACTGATTTGCCTCGTCACCGCTTCCAGTAGCGCTATGCTGAAAATTAGGAAGAACATTACCTGACTATAATAAAAAATGCTGAGGTATTAGCAAAGGTTGCCTCAGTCCTGGTTTGAAAATTTCTGCGGGAATGTATTAAAAGCAGATATTTTTTTTTTTTTTTTTTTTTTTTTTTTTACATGGAGGTCACCACTTATCAAGGCCCGGAAGCCACTCGGGGATAAGGGTTATTGTGTGTACAGTAATCAATGGGATAGTATCGTAGTAATCGTCAGCATTGGAGATTCGACAAAGTGCCTTACTTAAGGGGGCGGTTTGTCAAGAATTTGTTTATGTTGGACTTGAAGACATCGAAGTTGTAGTCAGGTGGTAAGCAGGCAATCGGAAGAGAGTTCCACAGTCGTGCACTTCTAAGAAAGAAGCTCTGCTCATGGAATCTACGCTTGGATTTAGGCACAGATAAAGAGTGGGGAAAATTAATGACAGTGGTTTCAGCTAGACGGGTGTTTTTCGTGAAAGATTGGCGAGGGGAGACCAGAGATTGGAGCTCAGATGAGCACCTGCCATGAAAATAACAATAAAACAAAGACAGGCTCGCAATGTCTTTACTGTGGGAGAGAGGCTGCATGGAAGAGAAAAGGGCATCCCCCACTAAGCCACGAAGTCTATTTTGTACTCTGTTAAGGCACGATAGGCTGTTTTTAGCAACTCCTGCTCAGATGTGACAGCAATACTCCATCCTTTGACATACTTGGCTGTTATACAGATAGAGAATTGCAACATTAGTGAGATATCCTCGCAGCAACCTTGGCAACAGACCTGATGTATGTATTCCATTTCAGATCAGGAGTAAAGGTCAAACCCAGAAGCTTGTCAAAACATGGAGCCTCCCTAAGACAATGTATAAGATATCTAACATATCAAAGACAGTGGGTGATAGCAACATAGTTCATTTAAAAGCATGCTTCTAAATTTTAGAAGCACTCAAGGCGTAGGATATGTAATTATATTAGTAATTCTCACTGCTTGTAAAATGTCATTAAAACAAAGGGAAGCCATCATGAAATTGCTAAAAACTCATAAAATCATGTAGAATCATGCATCAAATGAAAGGAACTTCATTTATTTAAAAGCTACAAATGGTAACATTTTATGCTACTAAGACTAAGCTGCTTTCCTGTAACAACCATCAATAGCTATGACGAATAACACCCTACCTGAGAGCTCATCGTTCAAACTCCTCAGCTTAACATTGACAGGAAACATGAATTGGAACAAATATATTGGGGGCATTGCCAAGGCTGCTGCAAAGCAGGTATGTTCCTTCTACTGTGCTAGCAAATTACTCACACCTGAGAGTATCCTATATCTCTACAAAGCCATCATTCGCCAACACGTGGAGTGTTGCTGCTGCATTTAATACTAACCTCTCATTCTTAGACAGGGTTCCAAAAAAGTCTCAAATCTAATAGATACAGCACTATCAATTAAGCTACAACCCCTGTCCCATCGCCGCAATCTTGCATTTCAGTGCTATGATGAACTCGTAACATATGTGCCCCCTCGCCTTACATATTTCCGATTAAGTAAAATTCCATCCCTTTATTGTTGGAGAGCTTTCTACTCTAATGGTTACTTTCCACAAACTGCTACACTTTAGAATTCCTTCCCTGTTTCCTGCTTCCCTAACTCTACTAATATGCAGAAGTTTAAATATAATGTGAACAGACACTTTGCTGCTCAACTCCCCACTGTCCACAGTAGACAGGATCCCAAATAGTAGCCCCTTATCTTCCAAGTGGCAAAAATTAAAAAAACATGTCCTTTGTGTCTTGTAGTGTTTCAAATCTAATTGAGCCAACAGCTGAACAAGTATTTGTTTGTATTAAATTTGAAGACAATCATGTTGTAGTGCATTGAGAAGCAGCTTTGTGGTATTATTTTCCACAGATGAGAAGCTCTAAAAAGGAAACCTTTGATCATGGAAGTTCCACTTGGTTTTTGGTAGAGAGAGATAGAAAGGAAAGTTCTTTGATGTGGTTGCAGCCAGGCAAGTTTTTGCGAATGTCTTACAGGGGTGGAGAGAACCAGAGATTGAAACCAAGTCGAGCACCTAGCATAAATATCACGCTAGAGTAGAGAGAGATTAGCAACATCTTTTCTGCGTGAAAGAGAAGAGATTATCTCCCACTAGATTACAAAATCAATTTTGTAATCTATCAAGACAAGAAAGGGATGGAGAGGAGTTTGTAAAACAAAGTCAGTTCACGATGTAAGTCCCTGACGTGGTGCATCATTAAAAGTCCCAGGCTGTTAAGGAAGTTGCATTGTGGAAGTTGCATATGGGGACCTGTCACTGTGATGATTGGTTGAAATACAAATCTGTTGAGATCAAAAACTATTCATTTCAACTAGAGAGAAATAAGAATCTAAGCATAGGTGATGAAAGAAGAAATACCTAGTTTTAGAGATATTAGAAATAACACACTTTTTCTTCCCATTGCACGACATCTCCAAGTCAGAAGAAAGAGAGTCAGAAAGATCGAAATACAATTTGGGAGATCATTTATGAATAATAAAAGGATAAAAATCCAAACGATACGATTTAAAAAATGAAGGAGGAAAATCTAAATGCTCCAAATTTCGCCCATCTTACATGGGCTTTTTCAAGAGTGAAACCCACTAAAAGTGGTCTATGTTGAGAAGGTCAATTATTTTAGTTTTTTTTTATTTTTCTTCCTTTGAAGATTGTAATGCCGGGTATGGGGCAGCCAAACCAGCTGCCAACATTGCCCCGCTTTTTTATTGAAACCAACCGAGAGCTCTTTTTAGTATCCTCGCTGTTCCCTTAAGTGCAATTGCATATATACTCCTAAAATAATTGACTTTCTTGCCATCGACCATTTTATCAGTCTTCACTCTTGAAAACCCCCACATAAGACAAGCGAAATGTCAAGCATTTAAGTTTTCTTACATTTTTTAAAATCAAGATTCTGGAGATTAGGAAGAGGGTTGAATGCTAGCACTGATATCATGAGCTTCAAACTTATATGCATCAACAACTATTTTAATAGATCTATCATAAAGAAAAGATTTGATGCATGTGTAGACACAGTTAACAAATTTGTGAAGCAAACCTTTGTACAAAACCCTAATGATCAAAACCCATGGTCCTAGAAACAAAGTCTCCATTGATAAATTCACTGATGCTGGATGATATCATAGTTAACATGTCAGCTGTTGATCTTGCAGGATGAAATCCATATTGCTAAGTAGATTGATTCTATTTAGGTGGTTAGTAACTTTTTGATGTATTACAGATTTGAGCAATTTATGACACAAAAGACTGATCAATTAGTGCTGAGATGCAGAAGACCAGTATTTTTAAATACTGTGCAAATTCTAATTTTTAAGTATTGTATAAGGAAGTCTTCTAAGGTAATGTAAACTGTTTCTCCTTCAAATAGAATTCATCCACAAGACCACTAAGCTGGGAAACAAGGATTATAGATTGCTAGAAACCTAAGTGGATATGATGACTTACCATTTTCATTTCGAATAAACAAAGGCGTTTGATCTCGTGTCGGCACATAAACAATAAAATTCAAGTTGGGATTGTTTGAGGCTTGGAATCCTGGAAATTTAAAAAAAGAAAAAAGTTTTCAAATTGAAATTGAATGATAATTCGTATTATTTGAGTTATTCAGGTTAATGTTCTTATCTTGTGTTATTCACATGTTTCGGCCAATGTAACCTCCAATCTTTTTCAGGTGTATTTCATCAAAGTCAGAAATCTTTCTGTCGAACTCTGGAATCTGTATAAAATTTCAAATGGAACTCTTTATTCAACGCAGGGGGGTAGCATGCTATCATTCCATCAGCAATTGATGCCATTCGACCCATTATTTAGACATACAGCCATCAAAAACAATGTTGATTTTTCTCTTGTCTAAGAAGGGTCTAATTATGTTGAGTATTCATCCAGAAATACCATAGGATTTCATTTTCATGAGAAGCTCTTCATGCCAGACCTTATCAAAAGCTTGGGATATATCAAGGGCTACAGATGTAGCTTCCTCTGCCTTATCCAGTGCATGGTATATGTTTTCAGATGATGGTTCAAATATCCGGAATAGAACAGGCTCATCTAAATCCATACTGTTGATCAGAAAGAAGCTTAGCACTTACAAGACGGTGGGCTAATGCTTGATTGATTAAAGACTCAAAGATATTTTTAGAGAACAGGCGACTGATAGGGGTGATAATTGAGAGATTCACTTCCCCAGAATTCTTGAATACTAATACAATGGAGGCAAACTTCCAGCTATCAGGAAAGCAAGATTCAGCTACGCATTTGTTAATGTACAGAGGACCGGGGCAAACTCAGCAGAGCATTTCTTAATTAGTATGGCAGGGATGAGATTAGGCCCACACGCTTCGGAGGTGTCGAAGGTTTTATGATATCACAGATATGAGAAGGGATGATTTTCAAATTTACGAATGTGGCTTTTGTCTGCAAAGGAAAATTTAGGAAGGAGTGGTTTGAGGAGTCTAAGGTGAAGTTATAGATAAACCGCCAAGCAAGTAGGCTAACTTTCTCAATTACTATGCAAGCGACTTCATGGTTATTGAAAAGGGAGGGAATTGTTGATTTTTGATTATCTATTATTAACCACGCTATTATAAATTTTCCAGAAATCATGAGTTCCTGTTTTCTGCAACTCATTTCCTAGTCACTTCATTATGCCTTATCTTGTCTGCAGCTATTTTACTTTTACACTTACTTCTAACTTCTATTAATTTTTATCTATTTGTATTTGACTTATGGCAGATAAATCGACAGAATGCATGCTGCCTTTACACAATGGCTGCTGCACACGTTGGAGTGAACCATTGGGGAGAGTGAGGCTTGCTATGATACTTCCGTGTGGGAACATGTACTTCAATGGCTGCTTTGCATCATTCAGTTGTTTCATTGGCACACTGTTCAGCAGGAAGAGAAAAGATATTAATCCATAAACTAAATGGTTCTTGTCCACAATTTTCCCTATATTGAAAAATAAAGAAAAATCTCTATGATGTACATAGCCATGACAAAATGAAAATGTATTTTAAAAAATCATGTCAAATTGATCAAGTAGTTTTATTTTTATAAAGAAAATCCATTTTTGGGTGATTAATAGGAATTTGTGGGCATTACAACAAACTGACAGAAATGAATAAGATTGGTTTCATTTCAAAATTAATTGTTTTGCCATCAACAACTCGACTTTGGTTTTCATTTGTTTAACATCATGAACATAACTGGATGCCAAATTCAATTGACGAATGTCCACCACAACAAAGTATGTAAAATACCTTTATTGGAAAGTCTGTGGAGAGATGCAGTTTGACAGACTGTCGAACATCTGTGAACATGAACCATCACCGATAACATCAAACGGAAAGGTGACAATGTTTTATGACAAAGACATACAGAAGAGCAAATACATAAAAGACAGAGCCATCAAGCCAGACATTGTAATATGGAACAATTCCGAAAGAACTATTAATGATGTCACCATTCCAAATGACTATGGCCTTAATATAGCTGAACAGGAAAAAATAACAAATATTTGTAACTCAAGAATGATTTAAAAACATGACTTTCGGAAAGAAATAAATACACCTATTGTGATAGGATCAACTAGCCTAATGAAAAAGTCTTAATAAATACTTAGACACTATCCATGAAAAACTGAGCTGTGGCGAAATACAGATAGCAATCATAAAAAGACAATCATTTTAAATAGAATCAACAAATTTTTTTTGTTTATTTTTTTTGTGTTTAACGGCATGTCCATCTTTGTTGGGTTATTTTATATATATAGGGGACTTTAAAGTTTTCATCTTGATTTTCATTTAGAGAAGCCTTTGCTGCTGTGTCTACCAATTCATTTTCTCTGATACTGATATGACTAGGTATCCAGCAGAGCACAATTTCTTTTGTTTTTAAAAATTCGCTTATTCTAGCCTGTAATTTTAATAACGGGTTGTTAGACAATTTTGTGTTTTTATTGCTGTTATAGCTGATAGCGAGTCGGAGAAGATTACATATTTTGTGTTGTTATCCCTGGAGATGAAATCAATTGCTAAATCTATTGCACAAACCTCTGCATTAAAGATTGAGGTTTCTTTCAAGAGTTGCTTTTTTTTAATTTTTTTATTATATACAGCTGCGCTGCTTGTTTTGAGCCGTCTGTAAAGATGTATGCATGTTTAGGATAATTGTATTTGATTTGTTCAAATTCTTCTTGATAAACAAGCGGGTGAGTTTTTCCCTTGCAGTGTTTGCTAAGACTTAAGTCAACTTTTGGTACTATAATGTTCCAAGGAGGTATTTTTTAAGTAAATGTTTTGTGAATTTTTGTTATCGAGATCTCTGCTTCTTCAATAATGGGTTCCATTTATAGGCCAAATGTTTTAATGGCTTTTTCTTTTTGTTGAAATAAATGTTTGTACTTGGAATAAAACGTGCAGTCGTGGGCAGGATTGTCGGGATCTGCCTTCAATTTTGTATAATATAGCAGTGCTAACTTGTTATATCTGAGGTTAGATGGAGGCTCATTTGCTTTGGCATACAAACTTTCTACTGGAGATGTTTTGAAAGCTCCCAGTGCAAGTCTCAGTCCTGTATGGTAAATGGGATTTAAAATTTTAATATACGATTTTCTCGCTGCTTGGTATATACAGCTGCCGTAGTCAATTTTTGATCGAATTAGGGATCTGTACAGGTTTAACAAGGTCTGCCTGTTAGCTCCCCAGTTTGTATGAGCCACAACACGCAGAAGTTACAGTGCCTTATTACATTTTTTTTAACAGTTTATGTGGAGAATAAAATTTAGTTTTTTATCAAAAACTATTCCTAAAAACTTGTATTCATCAACAAAGGGGATATCTTCTCCATCAAGTTGTAATTTGGGATCATTGTGTAATTTGTGTTGATTGCAAAAATGAATGCATTTAGTTTTATTTTTTGAAAATTTAAAACCATTTTCTTTTGCCCATTTATTCATTTTGTTTATACTGTGTTACAACTTTCTTTCAATAGTATGGATGTGCTTCGAACGATAGCTTATAGAGCAATCATCCACGTACAATGTTCTATTTATGTCAGGAGTAAGTTCCTTTACTACGTTGTTGATTTTTATATTAAATAGGGTTGTTGATAGTATACTACCCTGTGGCACACCTTCCTGTTTATTTATATCACTTAGAGTAGACCCTATGTGTATCTTGAAGGTTCTGTTTGTTAAAAAATTTTGAATAAATTCGGGAAGTCTACCTTTAAGTCCAAAGTCGAATAGATCTTTCATAATTCCGAATTTCCATCCAGGTAGTATCATAAGCTTTTTCTAGATCGAAAAAGACAGTTGTGACGTTTTCCCCTCTTATGAAAGCTTCTCTGACATAGCATTCTAAGTTGACCAAATGGTCAAAACATCCACGATTTTTACGATAACCACTTGTTAGTGAAATTGGTCGATAATTTCCAGAATCTGAAGAATCTTTTCCTGGTTTTGGTATTGGAATAATCATTGTATGCTTCCAAGATTCTGGGAACTTCTTTTTTATCCGGATGTCATTGTAGATTTTTAGTAAAAGTTTCAATGAAGTTTTTGGAAGTATTTTAAAAAAACTATAGTGGACCTCATCTGGTCCTACGACTGTGTTGTGTGATTTGTTTATGGAATTTTCCAATTCTCTTATTGAAAAAGGTTTATTATATTCTTCAAAGTTTTTGGAATTGAAGTTTAGCTTGTACTTTTCGATATTTATTTTGATGGTTTGGAATTCTTTGTTATAGTTTTTTGAAGAAGAGTTCTATGAAAATGTTTTTGCTAATTTGTTCGCTATAGCCTTTGTTTCTGTTATTTTGGTATTTTCAGTAAAAAGATGTTTAATTGGTATCGGCTTATGTTTTCCAGAAATTCTTTTTAACCATTTCCCAAACTCTCTTTGGTTTAGTGGAAACATTGATCTTGCTGACATATTTTTGCCAGCATTCTTTTTTGACTTTCTTTATTATTCTGCATGATTTTGCTCTATGCAATTCAATTTGTATTCAATTAAGTTGCTTGTTATTGGTTCTTTATTAAGTTTTCTTAATGCTGCTTTTCGTAGATTTATTGATTCTTTACATTCTTTGTTAAACCATGGTCTATTCTTTTTTTCCTGAAGTAGTGTTTTTGGGAATGCACTCTTCTCCTATTAATATTAATGTTTGTGTAAATGTTTCGATTGTATCGATGTTGTTTTCTGTCAATTGTTCTGAACAGAGATTCTTGAATTTTTCCCAGTTGGCTTTGTTAAGCTTCCATCTTAGTGGATGTTGAAATATTTTTTCATGGCTTTTGAGAATGATTGGGTAGTATCACTACCACAGGCATCATCGAATACGCTCCAAGAAAAATCTAGATAAGTGGAAGGGTCACATATGGTTAAATCAAGCGAACTAAGCGATTCATTTGTTGGATTAATGTGAGTGGCTTCTTTTTGGTTGAACAAGCATAGATTATTTTTATTTATTAGATTTTCAATTTTCTTTCCCTCTTTATCTGTTGTCTTGCATCCCCATAAGGTGTTGTGACTATTTAAGTCCCTTAGGAAACTAAAGGGTTTGGGTATTTGCCCTATTAAGTTCTCCAATTCATTTTCATCTATTTGTTCATGTGGTGGTATGTATGAAGAACAAATGCTTACCGGTTTGTGTAAAGTTGTTCTTATGGCAACCGCTTACAAATTTGTTTTTAATTCAATTTGGCTCTGGGTAATGTTATTTTTAACGAATACTGATACACCACCAGAGGCTCTAAGTCCCGTATTATGAATGTAGTTATATTGTTGATAGTGTTTTATATTCAAATTGTCCTCATTCTTAAGGAAGGTTTTTTTGGAGACAGATAACCAAAGGATTAAATTTGGTTTGCAACAATAAAATTTCATTGTAATTTGCCTTCAATCCACAGAAATTCCATTGGATTATCTTGTAATTCATGATGATTTTTTGGGGGTTTGAAGAGTAACTTCAGTTTCCATGACTTCTAATTCTGTAAATCTATTTGTAGTAGTAGTAGTAGTAATTGTTTCTGTTTGTGATAATTTTTTTATATTATTTTGTTTGTTGGTAGATGTATCTTTTGTTTGTTTTTCAAGTGTGTTTTTGTCATCACGGGGAAGACGTATTAGTGACCTGTGCGGTCTTTCTTTTAACTGATTTTGTTTTTCCTTAGTTTCGTCTTTTTCAGCATCTGCACGACGTACTGGTGATTTTTGTGGTTTTTCTTTTGATCAACTGTTTTCTTGGATGTTTTGATTTTGGTTGAGAATTTGTTTTATTGGTAACATTAGTTGATGATTTAATGGGATGATTAATTTTTGATATGTTTGGTTTGATTTCATTTATAAATTTGGGCCAGTCGTTTGGTCCCAATTGTAACAATTTGTTTATTAGTATTTCGTATTTGGAGTCTTGGTTAGTGATGTTGGATGATATACAACTTGAGGTGACTTGGGAGTACGTCTTTTCCTTCATGTATCCATCAACTACTTTCCTGGCTTCGAGGAAGATGTTTTTGGTATTTTTTATTGACACTACTTCCTTTTCTTTCTTCCAGATTCTGCATGCTCTAGCATAAACAGGATGGTTTTCTCCACAATTTGCACATGCAGTCATTGACAGTGTGGTCTGGATCTTTCTGGCCACATCTGCCGTACACTGCTCGTCCCCTACATGCATCCTCATGGTGCCCAAACTTCTGGCATTTAAAGCACCGAAGCGGGTTTGGTATAAAGAGTTCAACTTTTCAATGTTGAACCCAATTTTGATTTCTTTTGGGATAGTGGGTCTATCGAACTGCATAATGTAAGTGTTCGTATGTATAGTCTGATTCTCTTTTTTATTGTAATTCTTTTAACGTTTATTACTCCTTGGTTTTGAAGTTATTTTGTTATCTCTTCAGTAGTGCACATTGATAGGTCTTTCGATTTTACTACACCTTTGGATGTATTCAGATTCTTGTATGGATAAGTTTTGATATTTATGTTGTGGAAAGTTTTCATTCCTAGGAGAAAAGTGGCATGTTTTTCTCTTTCCACTTTCACCAGTAGGTTTTTATTTTTTTTAAGTTTTTACATTTTTTGGGGTAATATATGCCGATATAATTTTATGTATAATAAACGGTGATAAGTCAGTTATTTTGGTTTCTTCGGTGGATTCCAATACAATAAATCTTGAGGATGTTTGATGTAGTTCATTATCTGAACTATCAGAGTCGACATGTTGGCGCTTGGAGTTTTTATAGTTGGCCATGTATATATACATATATTAAATGCATTGCTTATGCTCCCCACCCTCCTCGGAGTCCAATATTGGGGCCTGTTAAGGGGGAAACCCATTCACCTTGTCATGCCAGGGCTACATATACATGTCCCAAATGGGAGCCATGAGCACCCATATTCTTTTAGTTACACAATTCAAGTCATTTGTGGTAACTTCCGGCACTATACAGCCATGTCATGACTTTAATCATTTGGCACATTTGACCCTAGCCACCGCCTTCTAACACATGGAAAAGAGGGGAAAATATGTATATAGTTTATAGTGGTACAAGGTAGAACTGTATTTGTTACGGTTTAGAGGAAATTGATAGAAAAGTAGATGTGTTAGAGCTTGACGTAACTAGCCGATTGATCGGATCGAGCCCCTCCGACCGCCCATCTAGCCTTGTACGAAGCCAAAGTGGAGTGTTGTAACTGATATCTTTAATTTCCCTAGATATCAGTTGCTCAGCTACCAGGATCCTTTTCTGAGTCATTACAGGTCACCACCCACGGCCAACAGGTGGCCCCTTTGAGAGGCTTTTATTCTCTGCAAGGGGACAGTCGGTGTATTTTAATGCCCCACCGACGGGGTTGGAAAGTAGGGAAGGAAAGAAAAAAAAGGAAGGGAAAGGGGAAGGGGGCTTTTGTTTTTGTTTTTGCAGAACATAATTAAGTTTTACAAAAGAGAATAGAAAACAAAAACAGAAATTTAATGTAGGTGCATTTCGTTTCAGGAAGCCACTAGACAGCCTGATCTGGTAGCACCAGAGAATGAACAAGAAAAAGATTATAAATATATCATGACCTCAAGAATGATTTAAAAATGAAAATGGTCTCTGAAAGACATAAACATTGTACTCCTCGTTGTAGGAGCAACTGACCTAATAAAGAAAATCTTAAGAAATATTTAGATACAATTGCTGTGGTGAAATACAGATATCAGTCATAAAAAGGGACAATGTTAAATCTTTAAAAAACTCCTATATAAATTCAAATCATAATGAAACCAAGTGTTTGCTTCAGAAACAATTTTCTCGATCTCTTCAAACTAACTGAAGTAAAATAAAAATTCTCTCCCTGCTCCTTGTTTTATCAACTACACCAACACGCAAAAATTTCAATGTAATGTAAACAAACATCTTACTGTGCATCTTTCCACTTCGGATGCCCATTATGAATTTGGCTCCTAATCACAGCAGTGACAATGTAGTTTGTTTGGCGATGAATAAAAATTTGTTCTTTTAAATAATACTTTACCAAGTTTCGTTTCAAGGGGATTGATCATATGTGGCAGTTCTTGTAGATTCAGAAAGTTTTCTTTCGTCTCAGGATTTCTATATGGTCGGACATAAAAACTGGGATAAAACAAAATCTGTAAAAGAAAGGATAAGCAATGAGAATTCGATACAAAGAAAACAAAATAATAAAAAGAAAATTATAAACTACAATAATCCACTTAATAAGCAGCACTTTTTGATTGTATATCTATCCATATTTTGAATTTGGCATCAAATCACATTGATATTGTGGAGAACAGATACTACAGTTTGAAATATTTGCACAAAATATTTTTAAAAATTACATTAACAACAAATTAGGTACAAGGCCATTTAAAAATGAAAGAAAGTAGGTATTGTTTGTCATCCTTTGTCACTATGACTAGAAAATTTCTTTCTTGCTCTTTACTAGAATCATCACCATAATACCACATTTACTTCAGGGGCCATCCTACTTAAAATTTCCCAAATCATTAAAAATTTTATTGAAAATACACTTTAGTCTTAGCCAAAATGCCAAGGAGCCATGAAAAATGTTTTTGTTACCAAGCATTTGTAAATAAATGAAAAAACATAGTATACAAATAAATATTTTTAATTTTGTCATACCAATAATATTGTGGGGTCAACATCCGCACTTGACATTTAAACTTCAAATATATCTTATTTTAATGAAATTTATATCATATGCATAAAATTCTCCAGGAAGACAATGGAAGTAGTCTCCAATCTCTACATTACCCTCGTGTCTAATATCTATGTACACTCACCTTTAAGCGAGCCATGGAGGCAGAATTCACTTAAAACTTTAAATACATATATCAGATTTTAATGAAATTTAAGTCCTATGTACAAGACATTAATTTTTAGTTTTTCAGCATTTCCGTTTCTTCCTATAACTGTAGGGGATGAAAAAAAACAAAAAAAGTAATATACTGCTATAAAAAAAAAACAAAGAAAGTAATATACTGTTATGAGGATATTGAAAAGTATACAGCAATGATCTTCATTCAATGCCAAGCAACATTGAGTCTTTCTGTAACAGAGCATGGACTTGCATATAACAGCAGCAGCTGTACAACAGCCAATGTATGCACATGAAAAAGCCGCATGTGAGGTGACGTCATAGTGAGGAAGAAGGAAAGAAAAAGATTATAAAAAAAGAAAAACATGGCCCAAGGAGGACAGAAATAGACGTGTCACACAGGTGGTCCGAGACTAACAGGGAAAGACATGTCCTAAACATGGCTAGACAAACAAAAAAAAAAATCGGAAATTAGTCACTTCGTATAATTTAGATTATTCGGACTACCATTCTTATTTTAAGTGTTATTTTCACAAGGGGGAGGGGGATAAGAACTGACCAATCAGATGGAACCATGCTGTTTTTAACCAATAAGAAACAGGAATCACTCCATAAAATATAGTGAACCTCTTAAGAATTCCTACACATAACTTTTCATCTTCACACGGGAAGGAACTCTGTTCTTTGTCTGCAAGCTTTTACAATTTAAGACTTCTTTGGAATGGCTACCTACTGGAAATTCTCCGTCTTTGTCTGCAAGCATTTACAATTCAAAACTTCTCTATATTGATACTGCTATTTTGTTTGGAACAACATTTCTCTACTCTTCTAAAACTAAAATGGCTTACAACACAAAAAGAACTTTTGGCATTCCTTTCAAACCATCCCCAACTTCGCATGCAACTACTGAGCCTTGCTGCTCTGTGTCAGGGGTGAAACTTGTAATTCTGCAGGTTAAAAGAACAGCTGTAAGAAATAAGGATTTCATGCAGAGCAGACAATTATTTGTGAGCTATGCACAGAAATCCAACTCGCTTAACTAAAAAAAAAATGCAATTAAAATGACTGAACATTAACCAATGACAGTATATCTTAGGGGCAGATTACTCTAGTTCATCCCGGTTTGTAAATATGTTTTGTTGAATATAATTAATAAATACAGATTTTATACAATCAAACTTTGAAATTATTCCGAATGATATATTTCCAAGGCAGAAGTAGGTAGAGTTATTTAGTACTTCGATCCTCTCATAATATTCTTTGTCAACTGACAATCTATCTATCTCATTAATCCTTATTCTTGAATTGCTTTTGGCTTTGATAAGTGATGACTCATCAGAAAAAAAAATTAAAATTATGTGGAGATTTCTTTTTCACTTTTCAATAAGAACTTCATCCAGATCAGACAATTCTGAGGCACGATTTTTTGTGATTTCTATGTAGAAGCCTGACTCCTTTAACAACAACAAGATGTAATTAAAATGATTGAACACTACTAAATGTAATTGATGTGTAAATGAATAGTGAGATTGAAATGAGGTAACAACATGGAAATAGTAACAAAAAATAAAAAGCAATAACGAAACTTTACCTGAGATTTAACTGTAATATTTACAAAATCTCGCATTTGATCAAGCAAAGGTTTTAAATACACTGAAAAAAAAAAATGATTTTTGAGTGACTTTTTGGGAAAAAGACAATTTTTTTTTCAAATGAAACAAGTAAAACAAGTAAACCTGCATTGAATGACATAATAAAATGGCAATGCAGCAGCCATGTGCTTCTAAAATGAGCAACGATGAATAACAAGGACGTAAGTTGCCATCTTATGTATCGAATTGTTTGAGCTTTTAATTTCTCCAAGGCTTATAGCACATAACCGTTTACATAGTCTGATTTATAAAACTCACTATGTCTGTCCGTTTCCATATTTCAAACTCTATCTCTTCCAAAACAAAAAGTCGCAGAGCAGCATTAGGCGTCTCAAATGATTGAATTTTTTATGGACTGTTTCTTTAAGAGTCTTTAGCCGGTTAAAATAGCTTTTAAGGGACTAAAAAGGGGGTCAAAATTGAAAAGAATTCATTATACATTTTATGCATTCATCTCAGTTTATTTTTAATCAGTTCATATGCGTTTCACATTGGTACAGTGGTAACGTCACCAGCTTTGAATGCTAATTTTGCTTTTGGTTTCGATTCTAGCTAATGGCACCAAAATACTTTCTTTTTTTTTACTTTTGATATCACAACTCTATAAACTGGGACAAATTAAAATATCATATTTAAGCATATTTTACAACCTGGCAAAGCCGGGCGCCCCACCCCCACCCGCTAGTAATATATAAGTCTGTTGTTTTATTTCTTAGTGATATATAAGCAATTTTTAACTGTTGCTTATTTTTGTGTTTAATTTTCACTTCCTAATTGGTGAAGAGGAGAGAGAGATTATCTCCCCTTTATTCTGTTTTTTTTTTGCATCTATTCTTATTTTTATGAGAGGTTTTTATTTATTCTTTTTATTTATTTAATATTTAAATATTTTATTTAAATTTTTTAAATATTTTTACATACATAAAATATATCTACGTAAATAAATTCTTATGTAACTAATTGGTTTTGTTTTTAATTTCTGAAAGGTGTGTGTGTGTGTGTGTGTGTGTGTGTGTGTGTGTGTGTGTGTGTGTGTGTGTGTGTGTGTGTGTGTGTGTGTGTGTGATCTTTAAAGTTAGTTTTTTGTGTTTTTGACTTGTCGTTATCCTCATCTTGTTCACTTTTCCTTTTTTTCCTTTTTTTTAAATAAATAATCATCTCTGAAGAGCAGACTATAAAAGCAAAGAGAATATTTACTTTTTTCCAACATCATAAAAATTAGTATTAGAAATGATCAGAAAAATCATAAAATTGTCAACAGATTGTCAAACAAACAAAATGACTTCACTATTGTTTTGTCTTTTATTCACCAAAACTTTAATTTCTCTTTCACTGATGAATATGACATGGATTTGAACTACACTGACCAAATTGACCCTGCACTATCAACCAAGCTTCAACCCCTGTCCCATCACCACAATGTTGTATTCCTGTGCCTGTTATCAAGTACTTTTATGAAATCAGCTTGTGGCATCCGTGCCTCCTCGACATAAATACCCAACAAGCACATGTATCCATTATGAAACGAAATTCTCTGAAAAAAAATTTCACTTAATTTCATCAAGGAATTTTTTCTTTTACAGCGAAAAAACATTTTGTTATGATACCGAGCAAAAGGTTCGATTTTTAAGAAGAAAAGCTAGAATTAAAGATGGGAAGGGAGTGTCGGCACTTTACATTGAGTTATCTCTCCGTGGCATGCTGTTCAGGTTCAGCAAATTTCACAATGGCTGACTTCAACATGTTCTCATAAGAACGTGTTTCTCCGCTGTAAAAAAAAAAACTACTTGATTAACTTAAATGAAATTTTTTTTCGGAGATCTTCAATCCAAAACGGATGCGTACAATATAACCTTTTTTCGATATTTTTATTTTTTAATGTCTTGACTAAACTGTACAAGTGCCCATGCAAGAATTTAAGTCTAAAGAATTTAAGTCTAAAATTAAAGTCTAAAGTAAACAGACATCTCAACTCCCAACTTAGAATGTCCCTGTAGGCATGGTCCCTAATTCAGAGTAGCCCTTACGTGTCAGTGGAAATTGTTTGGGATGAATATAAAAAACAAAAATATGACAGCCATGACGATTGAAAGGAAATGGTTTTCTATAAAATAATCTCATTCTTCTGTGATTAGACAAGAAATTCAATTCAAAATTGAAACTCCTGATATTCTATTCAATAAGTCTTATTACTTTAATTCTTGTTTGGTTCAATAACTCCTTTAACACCTGGTCTTAACTAAACATCCATCTTTGTTTGTCAGTCAATGAATCTACAACAACAAGCAAGGGAGATCATTTTAAGAGCCTAACAAAGAACAGAGGTTGTGCTACTTAGAGACAAGAGGAGACAACTTAACACTTCCACCATCATCTCCCATTTGCCTTTTCTCAGAATTTCTTGCAAGAAAACATTTTTTTTAACTAAAATTCATTGAAAGTATATGTTATTAAAAACAATCTGTTTTGTAATAAAATAAATCAGATATCTTATGAAATGTTGAAATTTAAATCTGATAAATACTTTCTACTTTGTTTTTTTAATAATTAAATAAATTTGGATTTTAAAGTAGGGACTAACTGGCATTCCAGATGTACAAGTTGGACAACTTTATAGGCACTGATCTAGAGTTCACTGTTGCAGTATTAGGCGAGACGTATGTAGATATCCAATCTGTACTTGATCGTATCAGTAGCACAATTAGGCAGGTTGGCATAAAGATTAATACCTCAAAATTGATATCAGTGGTACAGAAAGATAGTGCTGGAGAGTTCAACAAGAAACAGTGGTTTTATAAAAATTGTTTTGGCTTTTGATTGGTTCGTTCTTATTACACATGGTTATAAATAGAATCAGACAGATTTATGGCAGCATATCCTTACACTAGACCAATAATATTGCAACATCAACAATGGTTTATCTATAGATCATAAATCTTTTCAATTTACCCAAGTTTGTAATCTAATCATGCCATATCAAACATCACAATCCTAGACATGTAGCCAGAGGGAGTGAAGGATGAAGTATGGAAATGTCAACCAAAATCTGTCCTTTTCTTAGTAAAGTTGGATGGGGTCCTTATTCCATACTTTGTCCGGAGTGAGTTACTGACTGGCATCCCACTCGAGTCTGAAGCAGGGAATTAGCTCCATTATGGAGGTTGGACAAGAATGGTAAACATCTCCATCCCAATTTTTCTCCCACTTCCACACTTAAGCAACACTAAGACACCGTGAGCACTTGCTTCATTAAATAAACTACCAACGATTGAGCCACATCTAAGGAATTTCGCCTTAGCAAGGTAAAATAATTAAAATGTTGATTGGAGTTCTTTTTAACGTTTGTATATGAGGAACTCAGCGGTTTAGATAATTTGTCTAGTAGATGACCCTTGATACAAAGTACAGAAGATTTATTATCTAAAATCGATTTTTTTTTTTCAGCGAATAAAAAAAAAAAATAGAAAAGGGAAACTTACATCTGACACCTTCTTTCATATCCCATCTCGCATCGATGATATCAGGCTGAGGACTAAAAAGGGTGAACGTGATGTCATAGTCTGTGTGGAAACGTAAGGAACGCATACTTGCTTTGTCTGGCTGGAAAGAGAAGATGATCGACAAAATGATAAATAACTAAATGATAATGTGATCAGCAACGTGTAGCGACGGAACGATTGATAATGCAAGAATGAAAACAAATATATTGAATCGTTAATAAAATTCACAATGGTTTCTACAATCCAACCATATTTGGTACAAATAAACTTTAGTCTATGACTGACTTGTCCATCAACTTTCAATAATAAATGTCAAATAATCTTTGTTTTAGGGTTGTTTACAATAAGCACATAGAAAGTTCTCAATAACTTTCTTGGCACTGGCTTAATTTCGTTTCTTCCATTCATAATATCTGGGAATTATTTTGATAGGTATTATCTTTGACGTAACCCCCACAAATAAAAATGACCCAAATTAAATTTGGGTTTTGAAATATCATCAAGGCTATCAGGAAAAGAAGAATGAACATGCACATCATCAAAAAAAGTCATGTTTAATAAGCATTCAACATTGATCATTTTATTTTACTCAAATCCTCAGCTTTGAATCCTGACAGTTCTGATGTTATCCTCCACTGCTTCTGGCAAACTAAAGACAACTATCTAGGATACAACAGATTTGTTTTATGTTTTGAAACTCGGACTATACAAAGCACTTGCTGTTCCAATAACTACATATACTTTAGATGATATTAATAGCAGAGAATGAATGCAGACTTTCTGGATTTAAAAATGAATGAGAAACATGGGTGGCAAACCTGTTTCAATTACTGCAAAATAATCCAAATTAAAGAAACTTTTAGATTTTAAAATATCATTAAGGTTATCAAAAAAAAGGGGGAATAAACTAGTTCAGTTATGTCATCATAATAAATCCTAAAAGCAATGATTACTGAACATTCAAGGAAAAATTTATTGGCAAAGAAAGCGCTGGACTGATCAAATCTGTAGCGATTTTGAGCTGTTTTGTTAACAATGAAAAGATTAGCAAAAATCTTGTCAGACATTTTCGTTGATTCAGCCACACCATTCGATGACACCCTTGTTACTTCATCCATGAAGTCATCAACCCAATACTATGACCAGGCTGGAAGAAACATTATGGTAGTCAACTCAGAAAAGTGGAGCAGGATGTTGAACTGATTCTGGGTTCTTACCCTTATGGGGTCAGTCACTGGAATCGCGATTGACTTGCATTCATAACAGAAGCAGTCTTTGATCCCCATGCTTGGTCAGCTAGTGTTCAGGATGTGATGATCTTGTTGAAAAAAGCCAGTCCAACCGATCCAGGGTGAATACCATGACCAAAGTAGGGAGTAATATGGAAGGATAATGCAATAAAATAAAATACAAAAATATTGTGAACAATAGTGACAAACTATACATTAAAGCAACCATTGTATAAGACAGTGCACACTTTACACATATCATAAAGTGAACCCCCACTCTAAAATCTAAATCAACTTTTTTATGCAGTTTGTCATTCGAACCACAAATGGTTAGCACTCATAGCAGAAGTAGTGTTGGATCACAGCGCCTGATCAGTCGGTGTTCAGAACCTGATGAACTTGTTAATCCAACCGACTGCGGGTGAATGCCAAAATCATGATCAAAGTAATGAATATATGGAAGGATTATGCAATAAAATAAATAAAATGCAAAAATATTGTGAAAAATTATTTATCAAAGTTGACCGTGACAAAGCAAGCGTGGATGTTCACTTTACATATATAGTAAAGTGACCCCCCACTCTAAAATCTAAACACTTTTTTTTGCCAGAATGTTGATATGTTAAATTAATGGTGGTACTTTATTCATTCATTTTGGTTAACTTGGAAGAGAAATGTAAACAGATTGTTTCGGAGATGGTATATTCAACAAAGAATTCACAGTCTGGAAACATTGGTAATCAGGATCAATAAGATGATGCTGTGAATGTTTGCATTTTTCTATTTCCTTGAAACAATCTTCCAGAATTTCAGGTTTCTATGCAGTCCACACGTGGGGTTCAGATGAAACCACTAGACATTCACAACGAAATATTGAATATAATAAAATTCAACCAATACCAAAAAAAAAAGTAAATAAATAAATAAAAAATACATAAAAAATAAAAATAAAAAAAGGCAGGTTTAAAACTTAAATTCTTTATAAGAAAAATTGAAATAGTAGGGAGAAAGAGAAAAGAGAGAGATAAAGAATAGAGAAAGAGAGGGAGAAAAACAGGGAAAAAGAGTGATTAAAAACAGAGAAAGAGAGGGTTTAAAAAAAAAAACAGAGAAAGAGAGGGTTAAAAAGAGATGGTTGGATGAAAAATGGTTAGCTCATTCTACTGCTTCAGAAGATATCTCAACTTCATGCAATCCTCTGCCTGTATAAGAGCCAAATACGTCCTAAGATGGAGCACTGTTGCCACAATAAGGAAGCAGTGTTTGAAGCATCGTTTCCTGCTTGAACAAGGTTTAAAACCAATTTCAAAATCTAGTGGGTGATGCCCTTTTCTCTTCCCTGCCACCTCTTTCTCACAGAAGAGATATTGCAAGTTATCACTGCACTATCATTATTTTCATCACAGATGCTCAACTAAGTTTCCTCCTCCCTTGTAAAACATTCACGGCAAACACTTATCTAGCTACAACCACTATTAGCAATTTCACTTTATCTGTGACTAAAATTAAACAAAAATTCCACGAGCAAAGTTTTTTTCCACAGAACTACCCGTCTGTGGAAAACAGTACCATGGAGCTGCTTCTCAGCTGACTATAATATGGTCATTTAAAAGTGTAACGTAAAAACTGTTATTGTTGAACCAACGTCTTAAATAAACCTGAAACTTGCTAAGCAGTGACTCAATTGTAAAAAAGAAAAAAAATGGAGAGAAAGAGAATGAGTGAGAGGAAAGGGATTTCTTACCTTGAGTTGTTTTCGGCCAGCACTCGCCTCATAGAGTCGTTCAAGTGGACTGTGTCGGGTCAAAACATTCTGGAAAACCATTGTAAGACTTTCGCTCAGGCGCTGGACTCCTTTAAGAAAAGGACATGAGAGAAAATTTCAAATTAAATTCTATCAAAATGGTTTAGTAATTTATAGTTGAATTTCAATTAAAATCAATGGTCATGTGGGAATTAGTAAAATACCCAAAAATTACAAAAAAGCAGAAAATTAATTATTAATGAAAGCAATTTATGAAAAAAATTGCAAATTATACTTAAACTAGAAGCCTGGGATTTCATTGCCTGGGATTGAATGATGATCAACAAATGTTTTACTATCCCATATTTTATTGTCATCGTAATTGGTGAAATCACCTATTTTTCAATTAAATCGATTGATTGCCTACTCTAGTTGGGGGCCCATCACTGTGCACCAAGAGGAAGCTTCAGATGCCTCCCGCAGTGACTTAATCCACAATACATTGTAGTCTACATTGCACAAGAGAGGACCTATTGTTGATTTTATAAAAAAAATTTATATATGATTGCTTGAAAGAAAGTTTAAAATGAAAAAGTCAAGTATCATGGTGCAATTGTACTTTAAAGAGAAACATTTATTTCGAATGTGACCTTGTCATATCAAAGACCATACTGTTGATTTTATATATTGGTCTTTTTGGCTCTTCTCAAATACACTTATGATGTTAGGTTGTGTAAGGTGTTAACTTTTGTAAAAATTGCCTGTTTCTTCTTTCATCAGATTATTTCGATTATCAATATTTATCAAAGACGTTACAATACAAAACCGATCTAAGAATACTACAGGCACATAAAGTACCTTTGTGTGAAATTTTATAAAAATCAGCCGAGCCATTTTGAAATTCATAGGGAACAAACTCACAGACACACAAAGTTCTTTTTATATAATAGTAGAGATAATAAACAGAATAAACAAAGGGGGAGTGACACTTGGATCAAGTACGTAACTTCTGGTGCTGACCCAAATATCACCACATATGACAGCTGTTTATACTTCCCATCATCCCCTGAAGAAAAGATACATTCTCAAAATTTTTAGGAAATTCACACATTTACCATCTTGTATAGCACACTATTTTCAGAAATAAATATGAGTAATAGAAAATTATTGAAATTCCTTCACAATGTTATTATTTTACTACATAGACAGCTCTATGCAATGCATTGCAATACCCCTCAAACACAGCCCTCTCATATCTCTCTCTCTATATATATATATATGTGTGTGTGTGTGTGTGTGTGTGTGTGTATTATTAATAGTCAGAATTTCAATATTTAAGCTCTACTCACTCAGAGCATATATGAATAAATAACAGAGATTTCATTTCTTGAACTTGCTCCATCTATTTCTAATTCTTGCAATCACCTGCTAGCACATTGATGCACTGATAAATTACCGTTACCCAAGTATTAACAAAAGAAATAAGATTATTAAATAACTGCAACATTTATTAAGGATAAAATTGCATTGCATCTATCCTCTCGGTATGCAGCATCTTGTGTCTTTAACCAGCTTGTTTGTTACTTGTAGGCAGATTGATCAGGCTTCCTCCAAAGAAGGAAGTGTCAAGGGAATATTTAATCCACAGACAGTCTCGAGTCACCTGTACATAACCAGCTTAGTCGCAAATGCAAGACAACAAGAATTAGCAATTCATTAGCTTTTTATTAAAATCCTGGCCATGATCTTCGTAGGCAACAGCTAAAGTTTAAAACTGTCATATTTTAATTTGTTCCAACATCTCCAGATTGGGTGGTAAGAGAATATCAGATACCAAAAATATACATTTGTATCAAATGCTCTCTGCTGGAAAAAAGGATCAACGATTGTCTACCAATTCCCGTCATGACATCATCAATGAGATCGCATCTCTCCCCCTCTCTCTGATTATATGACAATAGCAAAGAAAATATAATAAACAAAAGATACCAGGTGAGCAGAGAACATGATTTAATCCACAAAGTCATCGAACCAGCTCCTCTTTATGGTTGGAAACCTGACTCAGAACGGTGAAACAGAATACCAAGCTGATCCTGGACTCTCGCTTGATTGAACTGTGATAGGCTTACACTCTGTGGAGGACCTTCATGTCTGGTTAGCATTCATTTGGGATGCAGTAAATCTTTGGATGGAGTTGGACCAACTACTCCAAAGTGAATGCCAAAATAAATACAAGTACTAACGAGTATTAAGGTACTATGGTATTAATGCACCAAATTGTGGATGACCTAGGATGTCTATAAGTCAGAAAAATGAGATGAGAGTCATTCTGTAAAAATCCATACTACATCTTTGATATTAAGAGGGTATGATTAAGGAAAGTTGGAAGGTTCTACTTAAAAACACTGACGATAGGAACTGACCAATCAAATGGAACCACATTCTGCTAGCAACAAACCAGAATTGTTCCATAAAAATATTGACTCTTTTAGCATTTCTGCATATAATTTTTTTGTATCCACATTAGAAAGATCTTTTGCAAAATTTAAAAAGTCCGAAACTTATACAGAATAGCTACCCCTTGACAACTCTTCTGAAAGTAAACATGGTTTTCATACTAAATACACATTCCATTCAACTTTGTCATAGAATTCTGAATGGAAAACTTTTAATTTTATTTATTTCCAAAATAGAAGAAAACAACAGGCTCTGTTAAACGTTGCATGAGCAGTTTTTGAGAAAGGCGCAAAGTGTTGAAATGTTGAGGCAAAGCATTTGTAAGAAAATCAAAGACAAAACAGCAACCCAAATTATATATTTTGTGTGTAACAAATGCCAAAAGAAGAAAAGTTAATTACCTGTGTTGCAGATGACTGTAGCCTTGTATTGCCCTACATGAGGGACCTGGTCCTTAAAAACGTGGGCCTTTGGCAGGAGAAAAACTTGATATTCGGAATTCGAAGAAAACAGTTTTTTCCCAAGAATAAAGTCCAACTCTGCAAAACGACAGAAAATAATAGCAAATTTTAATGATGATTCCAAAAATCTTTGATTTTTTTATTAATTATTATCAATTTCTTCTTTTTTTTTTACAGTAATTTTTTCTGTAATTACGATATTTGTTTTGTTGATTACTGTTATTTTTTGCTGTAATTAGTTAATTTATTTTGGTGAACACTGTTATTCTGCCGTTGGTATTTCAGAAGGTTGCCAACATTCATCGGGAAAGTGGTGCTATAAAAGCAACAGCATTCAAACTTGGCACACAGGTTGTTCATCCACCTCAGTATCCATGTCACCACTGCCAACACCCATTTATGTGTTGAGATTATCTGATAATTTCAGACTGTCATCCCCATGATCAAGGGACCACCATATATTCAAATATTACAAATATCGGTTTAAGGAATTGAGTTTGGACATTTTTGGATTTCTTTTAATCGGATTTACTGCTCTCATTTTACATGTTATTTGTACAATATTTTGCTTGATGTATAAAACTTAACCTTCAACCTTCTGTATCAGTCACCATGTCTGATATTGGGAAAAGGTTAACTATATGCTTCCAAGTTTTCATACTTAGATTCTAGATGAAAGTAAAAATTAAAAAAAAACAACAAAAAAACAAAACATATTTCTAAAAAGGGAGGGGGGGGAGAGGTTAAAGTTTAAGTTCATTAACCAGCTGTAAGTTTTTAAATAACTATAATTTAAAAAACTAAAAATTAAAACTATCAGACATGGTGACTGATACAGAAGGTTGAAGGTTAAGTTTTATACATCAAGCAAAATATTGTACAAATAACATGTAAAATGAGAGCAGTAAATCCGATTAAAAGAAATCCAAAAATGTTTTTGCTTAAAAAGAATTCATTTTTTTTTAGAATGTAAAGTAAACAAATCGTAAAAAATATAAAAACCTTTGACAGATTGAGAGTTTTTCAAGATGGTTTCTTCCTCATTTGTTGCCGGTCGAAATGACAAAATGTGTTCAGATAATATGACGCTCGCATTATTTTGATCTGGAAACCAAAAAGGGGAAAACTATTTCATATCATTTCTCATTGTATTAACTTTTGAATAAACAAGCAAGAAACTCTTTGGAATTTCATTTCTAACTATTTTGGTTGGAAGAAAAGTTCTGTCCATTTTTTTTTATTATTCATCATCACGATCATTATTCAGATTTAGTATTTAAGGTGTTGTGAGCATTTCATGTTGTGTGCTATCATATCACTTCTTACACATTAACTGTGGCACAATGATAAATAGCCCTTTTGGGGAAGCATAAGCTCCCCACATGTGGGGTCTTTATACCCACCTTTCCTTCCACTTGAATTGAGACAAGTATAGTTTAACATGTGCTATTAAAAACAATGCAAAGACAGCAATTTCCACGTCCACTCAGATTGACAGATGTTTATAAAATCTCAGCCATGTCAAAGCAATCAGAATAGGCAGGTTCAAAAGATCAAACCTACTTGACCAACACCAAGTTTTGTAAAACAATGACAACATTTCAGTCTCTTCCATTTTAATATCTATCTCATTCTTTCTCTCTTGCTTTTGTCATCACAAGAGAAAAGGATGAAATCAGGACCCAAAGGTAACAAGGCGAGTGCCTCAACTCTCTGGTCCTTCAATTGTTAAAATTATAAAAATTCTATTTTTATATAAAAGGATGTGTTCTTTGTTTATTTCATACAAATGTTCAATTCCTTAACAATAATGATGCCAAGAACTCAACACAAAAAAACATATCAAAAACATATTAACCTCATCATCATCATCATCTAAAGAAGCTGTGCTTATAGTTTTATCATGCTAAAACACTCGGGAACCTGATTGTCGTGGCCAGGACATAACAGCCATTCCAGAATGTCCCCACATCACCGACAAATCTAGATACTCTTCGGGTAAACAACTAGGTCATAAAATCATTTTCCTCAATCTAAATATCCAATCGTATTATGGACTTGACACAAGAGGTGGATGCTGTACATGGCCAAACCACCTAAGATGTTGAACACCTAAGGAATTCAAAATTTTTCATGAAGCACAGTTGAAGAGATCATTTCCTCCTGCTTGCTGCCACACATTTATCTGATTATGGTATGATCATTATGCTGAAGCCACTGCAGATTAGAAGCATTTGGGGATCATGTCTCACTGCTATGCAAGATGGCAGAGCTAACACAGGCTGAAAAGACTTTACCCTGAATCTTGAAGGAAATGTACCTAGAGGCAAAAATTGGCATCAGCTTCCTGAAGCTTCCTGTGCAACACAACAGCAAGCAGTGATAATGTATTTGCAACTCCATCAACATTCAATATGTCATCTGGGCAGCAAAAAAGTTTCAGCACAAAATGAGGTAGTATGATCCACCTGTACAACAGTTCTACCATTGTGAAAAACACTCAGACATCTGTGACAAACATAATCCAGGTTAACTACAATATCTTTCAACCACATCTGCCTGGTTATTGCATGATCATTATGCTCAAGCCGAATTGGAGAGTGAATGCAGTCTGAAAAGACTGAATTTTGAAGGAAACATGTCTAGATGTAAGGATTAGCAGCAGGTATTTTTTTACTCCGGGGATCGATTTATGGTAAAAACATATTAGACTCTCTTCAGACTCTTGTTTTTATCTAAACCAATAAAAAACAGAGATTGAAGAGTTCAATATTTGTCAATCATAAACTGGTCCTCCTGTATTCGATTTGGACCTGGTAGTACCAATGTTTTTCTGATCTTCTGTAAAATTTTTAAAGCATACACACGTACACATATATATTAGCAAGATATCCACACTTCACGTGGGACTTTACTGTACGCTTCGCGGGCACCCTAGGTCGGAGACCATCATTATGTCAGGTTTGGTCATGATCAGCCCAGTGATGTGGAATGTAGGAGAGTTACACACACACGCACACACATGAATGCTACTATATATAGATATACACATGCACATACTGAACTGAAGTTTACTTCTTCAACAACAAAAGACACCTATACTATTAAAATTAATTTGCATATAACTGAAGATATGGCATTAGATCTTAAAAGAAAACATAAGGTAGATTGTATTGAACAATTAAAGAAACTGCTTCAGCATGATCCCTTGGATATTGGCTGGACAATGCTAAAAGATATGATGGTCACCAATTATTAATATGGTTGTTATTAATATTTATAGATAAAATTATTTATGTTGAAATGTTTTAATAGAAAGGAATGTTAGTTTTCATAAGTTAGAAGGGGGTGATTTAGAAAAACGTAATCTTATACAAACTGTGCCAACTCTGGAAAAGAATCCAGCAAAGAATGAATGATTATATCAAAATATAATTTCCATCTGAGTATTTTCACTTAATTTGAAAACGCATGGGAAGAAAATTTGAGGTATGTTTTTGTTGGTGTTCCAACCAACAACAATGTCTATAAACTGTCAATAATACATATGAACACATCAACACACAATAGAGAATACACTAAATGAATTACATATCAGAACGTTTAGCACTCATAAGTTAAGAGACTCATTATAGAAGACAAATATATACACCCGTATATATGTATAATAGTTGTATAGATTGGTTTCCTAGATGTAAATCCAATGAAACCAGCGTGGTTATTAAAGAGTGCTTAATGAAAGACAAAGCAGGTATATAGTCTGTTTATTATACAAACATTATTGGTTACACATGTGCATACATGTTTCAGTGGAATCCCAATTCAAAGAAACCACTTCATTAGACCAAAAAAGGAACAATATTGAAAGGTTTCAATATCACTCATTTTTTGATCTGATGAATTGAAACATGTATGCACATATGTAACTAATAATGTTTGTATAATAAACAGATATATATATATATATATAAGACTAACATATATGCTCATTATACATCTTCCCCCCAGCTATCCAACATCCCTCCCCTTTTCTGTTGCTACTCAAAAACCCTGTTTTTCCAAATGTTTCCACAGCACAACAAAATGAAAGCAAGTATTTTAAAATCGAATTAATCTAGATTTTTTTAAATTGTATTTATTACAGTTGTTTAATTAAAAAAATGTTTGAAATTGTATTTATTATCAGTTTTCCTCTTTTTTTTTTATGAATCACTTCCTAACACTCTGTGGGTGGAGGACATAGTATCACACAAGATGGCAGAGTAAACGTAGGTTGAAAAGATATTGCCTGTAATCTGTGACAAATATAATCTGAGTTCATCACAATGTCTTTTCAATCATAGGTGTGCCCCTTTTTTTCCTGAAATTCTTATGGATGGTTCTGCTCTTGAGAATTCAACTTTCTTTCCCATCAAATTTTTCATGGAGTTCATGCATTATATCCATTGCTCTTTTTACTTCTCATAAAGTCAGTTATGAGCCGTTCCACTTAAGTTAACAAATTTACCAAACTTCCATTACTATCGATTACTATATTGTCCTTTTAACTGCTGTACACTCTTTAACCCTTAGCCTTGAGTGGCCTATTGACCTTGATAAGTGGTGACGCCTATGTAAAAAAAAAACAACAAAAAAACAAATCTACTTTCAAACCATGTATGAAGTACTGTTGTCATATTTGTGGTGAATCTCTTTTGTCCCCTTTGAGAGTTCTTGAGAAAGCGCAGCAATGTATTTGTAATTTGCCTGACCCATCTTTTCTTTTTCTCTGCAACCACTATTTCACAGACATGATATTGCTAGTCTCAGTCTTTTCTATAAATACTATTATGTCACGTGTTTTTCAAAACTGTCTGATTTGTTGCCTGGCTCCTTTTGTTCCAGCTCGGTTGACTTGTTGGTCTTCTGATACATCACTGTAATACAGCTTCCTATTTTAGTAAGATCTTGCACAGTTCCAGGTAGCCCTTGAGCAAGGTATAGCGCTTGTTAGCCTCCTTCTGATATTTCCGAAGGTTACCATACAGGAGGTAGATGGAGTTTCTCAGCAATGGCAAAAGCAATACACTTAGAAGGGAACTGATGAAAACCCAAACAGGATAGAAAGAATCTGTTCACCCTGTAAAGCAATCTTCTAGTAATGGTGTTACAAACAAAACACATTTTAATTTTTTTTTTTTTTTTTTACATAGGTATCAACACTTATCAAGGCCAAGAGGGCACTCGAGGATAAGGGTTAAAGAGTGTACAGTAGAAATTGAACAATATAGTAATTGTTAGCAATGGAAACTCGGTAAATTTGTTAACTTATATGGAACGGCTCATAAAAAAACTTGTTTATGTTAGACTTGAAGACAACCATATTGTAGTCAGCTGGAAAGCAGGAAAACGGAAGACAATTCCATAGGCGTGCAGTTCTAAGAAGGAAGCTTTCCTCATGGAATCTACGTTTAGGTTTAGTACAGAAGTAGTAAGGCTTGGAAAACTGTCATGAGAATGCTCATGTCAGTGTGTAAGTTGGTCTAACTGGAGATAGCAAAACAAAACAAAAAATGTTTTAAGTATAACCATCTTTTCCTTTCACATAATAGATTAAATGCCACAGAAAGTTTAAAAGTTCACACAATAAATAAATAAAAGTTCGAAAATAAAAGTTAAACAAAAAATAAAAGTTCAAAAATGTGATTTTTACTTACTCAGATTCTTTTTCAAAATTTGCAAGAGTTGAGACTTTTCTTTAAAATCAAAATCAAAATTAATGATTCTAATATTCACAGTGTATTTTACCTGCGGAAACAAAAACAAAGATAAATACTATTAACTAGCAAGACGACTCTACGTTGCCTGGGACAATAAGAATTTATTTTCATCAATAGCAATTTATTAAATCACATGTAAAGAATAAATATGTAAGTAAATTTGATGAATAAATAATTTCACAAAATGAACTTGCTAACTGGCTACCTTATTTATGCGATTTAACTTCACTAGATTATTTTCTTTGAGAATGTGTAAAATCTTATTCTACACTGATAAACCAGACACAATAGACCAATTGGGAGACAACATTTGATGCGTTATTGCCGAAATACAGGCGAATTTAATGCATAGCGTTGTGAAAATTGAACCTCTAGATTATACCTACAAATTGCAGGGACTATATTTTTAAAATTGTATTTAAATTGCGAAAATGAATCATTGGAATAAACCACATAGTTCTATACTATAATAAAAATATATTTCTGTAATTTTAAAGTTTGCCACCTCAACAAAAGGAAAAAAAAACTACACAAATAAAGATTGTAAATTAGAATTTACAAGAATTTATTGTTCAACAGGATACTCAAAAAGATGATAACATTTTTAACATTTCCTTTGAGTATCGTGTCGAACAAAAAATTCTTGTAAATTACAATTTTAAGTCTTTTATTATGTTTTTTTATGACAAGTTCTATTTCCTATTTTGGTTGAATTGAGCTTTTTTATTTGGTTGCGATTACTATATAAATATTAATATTAGATTTAAGTTTACAGGAGCTTTTGGCTTGTAAACTTAATTTTTACTTCATTATATATATATATATATATATATATATATACGAGATAAGTTTAATTAAAAAAAATAAACCAATCCACTCCTTCTCCAGGATCAGTAAATAAAGCATCCATGTACCTATACATTAATTATTATTTTAGTCATAAAAACAGAATATGGTTTTGTATCTGTTTAAAGTGAAAGACATTGCACCTTTCATTTTTTTTAATAGCAGTTATTCAGGTTAAGTTTGTCTTCTTTACTCATAAAAATAAATTTGATTGTAGCAAGCCAAACACACGTGCGTTCACTTTTGTTATAGAAATTATTGGAAAGATTGATTCTACTTTTTTATGACGTAATATCTTTAAGAAAAGTGACATCATTTTAGCAACAAAACACATAATCCTCCATATAATAAGATGACAATCAAAGATATATATTTTTACTCATCAATATTTAGTGAAGTTTTAATATAACAGCCAAGAAATTGAAAATTATAGAAAAATACAAGTAATAACATCTATAAAATGCATTAAAAATTAATTTGCTACCAACTTGTATAGTTTACAAGTGTGGAAAAGTACCTTACTAACTCTAAGTCTGGGAGGGGGATTTTCATTGAGATTTCAGTTAGTAGTAGAGGAAGTCATTTTTTTAAGGATCAAGCCTCACCAACAACAGAGGACTAGGAAGCCATTTTGTTTCTCATGAATAAAAAAAAATTAAATAAAATCTGATTTTTAAATTAAAAATAAACTGAAAAAGTTTCAGAACATTTAAAGTATAAAGGTTGGTAGAAAATTAAATTGTAATGTGTTTAGTAAAAGTTATTTATTTTTCACAAGGGAGTCACCACTTATCAAGGCCCACAGGTCATTTAAAGATAAGGGTGAATGAGTGTACAGTGGCTCTGAGACAACAACGATGGAAATTGGGTAGAATCAAAGTAGCTAAGGGGATGGCTCAAAAAAAACTTTTTTTACATTCAACTTAAAGACGAGCATAATGAAGTCAGCTGGAAAGCAGCCCAATGGAACATGTGACAATGTTGATAAGCTAAAATGAAGACATGACAGTTAAACGTCAGAATTCAGATGGTGGAAAAGAAAAGAAAAGGGCAGAAGAAATAAAAGAAAGAAAGAAAAAGTTTGAACAGTGTTAAATGCATGTAGAGGTTATAAAAAGAAAACAGGGCTAATAACAAAATATTCTGTTGGAGAATATTACTAATAATGTATTATCAAGAATCATGAGTTGAGTTCTATTGGGGAAGCAGCGGAGTTATGCCCCTTTGGTTCTCACAGTGTATTGGGAGCCTCAAGACTTGATTCTACAAGACTGTTCGGTTCCCCACCAGATGTCATGTCACCAAGGGATTGGCCCTCAGCTTAACGTAGAAATCACTAAACTTGAAAATCTCCCAGACTTTTACTAAAGAGACCCATCCAGATATGGCAGAAATATGAATGTTCAGAATTGTATAATCAACAAATAATTATTGTTACTTTATCCAAAAAAGACCAATCATTAAAGTGTTATTCTTTCTTCTTTTTGGCTTGAAATGACTTTTTCTCCCCAGTAGTACAGACTTTGGCATTTGGTTCTCTGGATCTTTTCACAATGTGGGGAAAGTAGTAATTCGTCGGACAAGATCTTATAACACCCATGACCTTCGCCAAAGTGACCAGCGAGTACCAAGAGACTAACCGGAACCCAAAACGTGCATATTTGGGGATGTCACTCACTGGACTCATTGGAGGAGAAGAAGGGATACAACAGAGGAATAAGTAAAGACCTGATCAGAGTTAGATTAGTTTGGAAGTCAGTTTCTAAAGGCTGGTATTTACTTCTTTCCCTTGCAGGAAAATGTGATACAAGGTCGGAAGGTGGGGAGATTTAAGTGAGCAACCCTAAAGAAGGAGCATTCTGTCCTTTAAAATCTTGCTTAAACAGTCCAATCGCCAGTAAACAATAAATTTATTCCACCTAAAAGGCAGGAGGCAAGGCCTGGAAGGATTAACCTCCTAGGACTACTCAGAACAAATGCCTCAGCCTGATAGATAAAAAGCCACTGTAATGACCAAATTTCCAAAAGCTCGGCATCACATACCAACAAGTAAAACAAATGTTAAATCGAATATCATTAAAAAGAAGAACCACAAATAATGTATAAATGCCTACTTTGCTATCGGTCAATGCTTCGATCTCAGTATATGGCAGCTGCACTCGGTAAACTTGTGTCGTCTTCCACCATAGTGGTATACCAATCAGAACGCAGATAAGGCTGATGCCCAAAGTGGCATATACTTGAGTTGCTTTCTCTGGAAATTAAAAAAAAAATAGAAAAGAAGCATTCAAATTTCGAATCAAAGATATTTTGTTTTAATTTTTTAAATAAGGAATTATTGGAATTTGGAATTATCATTGAATTATTTGGTAATAGTCAGCTAATGTATTCCTAACTTCCAGTGTATCTGCTACTGGAAGCAGTGACAAGGCAAATCAGTTTCTTTGCTTTTTTTCTCTCATACCTATATCTCCCCAGTGCATGTACTCTTTTTTTTATTGTATTTTGCGGATCATTCTTTTTTATTATTTAATAATCATTGAAATGATAAGCCTCTTTTAAGAAGTATAAGATTTTGTTTTTATCGACCATTTTCACCCATACCTAAGCAAAAAAAAAAAATCTGTATGATGTACATAACCATGATGAAACTAAAATATTATATTCTGAAAAATCACATAAACTAATAAAGTAGTTTATTTTTAAATACATGGTTCAAACAGTCAAATGTTAAATTCGACATACTGCTGCCGTAGAGTCGCTACTCCAAACTCAATTCTAAAACACGACGCATTGCTGACAACACTCGCTATGCCAACATCCAAATTCAAAATCAACCATGTCTCTGAAAAATCAGGCTTTTATAACCAGCCGGAAGTCTCTCATTTGCATGTTAGATGACAATATTGCAAACATATAAAGAGAAAAGACAGCCATTTTTTTCATCATTCCTTTTGTTCACGCAGAACTCTATAGACTGCACACAAACAGATTTGTACTAATTTTTAATTACAGAAGAGTAACTTATTTCGCCTTTGGTAGCATTTTAGACCACAGAATAAGAAAATCAAATGTTATGACTAATCGAAGATTGACCATTTTGATAACAACTTTAAACAAGAGATAACTCAATAAGTCAGACTAGTAAAGTTTATATTGTAATGCTTATGAATTTCCATTACGTGCTTAAAAATGATTTTCTTAATAGAAAAATAAAACTATTTGATCAATTCACATGATTGTTGGAATATGATATTTTCATTTCGTCACTACCAGGTACGTCACACAGATTTTTCTTTATTTTTGTTTTTTAAATATCGGGTGAATTCTGGACAAGGACCAACAATATTATTATGAATAATAAATATGAAATAAAACGATACCTTAATAATTAAATTTAACCTGCAAAACAGTTAAACAATAATCATTCAATAAAACAAAAAATAAATAAATAAAAAACACGAAATAAAACAAATAAAAAACACAAAACAAAAATAAAAGTAAAAAGACTCCAGGGCAACGCTGGGTAAGTACAGTTAGTTGATAAATAAATCTAAATCAGAAATTGAAATTTTACCTATAAATAAAGTAATAATTTACACAAAATAAACACGGTCCGTGCTGAAATAATAATGTTAGATATTTTTTTTACATGAACTCCAACTCACCGTTCACATTCAAAATGTCGACTTTTAACGGTTTTCGGGTATGCTGACAACGAATATCACAGTTAAATTTGGGGCTGATATGTAGTTTACAAGATATGAAAATATTTGTTATCCAACGTAAAAGCTAATGTAATCCATGGCAGCCATTTTTTTCACAACTGAGGAATTAATAATACATGTAAAACAAAATAATTACTTTTTTCACTTCCTTGAGTAATTTTATGTTAAGAACGGCTTTTGGTATAACTATTGTAAGAATTGAAATTGATTTGACTTACTGGGGTTGGGTCGGGGGGAAGAAAAGACACTGAACTTCTGTTTTGCCATTACTGAAAAACTGGGTGTCTATTTCCTACTAAGTTAAATAGACATTCTAATCTCGTTGGAAATCACGTTGGAATTCTCGCCACTGAGAGTTAGTATGTATAAAAGGAGTTGTCTCACTACGGGTTAGTGATTAGTTAAGAAGCTAGTTACCTAGTTTGCTAGTCGGTTGGTGTCTCTTAGACTCATTACCTCGTTACTGTTGTTCGGCAAACGTTACCAATTAATTGTTCCTTTACAAGGAAAGACTGCTTGTAAGCAACGTCACCATTTCGTTGCAAGCCCTTACTGTCTTTTCTTACCCCCCTCCCCTTCTTGTTGGTGAAATAATCCCGACAAAATTGCAACGAAACTTCATTACCCTCTTCTAGAATTGAATTATTCTAGTATTTGCTGTCTTTTGCCTGAATTGTAACATGAAGGATTCAGTCTCTATGGAAGAGCTTGATCTTAAACGGAAACTTCTGCAAAGAAATGTGCTGACAACTCTAGAAGGACTAGAAAAAGAAAAGAGTCCTGAGGAAGTGCTTTCTCATTTCAAGAGGGAAATTGAGGAATGGATGGAAGAGTTGGAAGCCGTTTCATTTGGTATGGGGGAGATTTATGCTAAAGAAGGGGATGCAGAGACCCTGGCCAGCTAAAGTACTGCCTCCTTTCGCTTTAAATACGATGTCAGACGAAGGCTAAGTTTACTGCGAGAGACTGAGCAAGCCGAGACCCCAGTGGTCACCTCATTGGATGGAGATATTGACTCAATTTCTAAGCAAGAGAACCCGGTGACCCCTGATAAGAGATCTTCACCTTCCAAATTGGCAGCCCAATCATCATTTTCGGTGGAGCCATTTAAAATAAAGTTGAAGGGACCTCACTTCAACGAAAATGACTTTAAAAAAGACAAAAAGAGTTTTAAGGACTTTTTAGTAAAATTTGAAAATTGTGCCAGGTCCATTATCTCGGACACGGAAAAACTGTATTTCTTAAGATGTTCATTAGAAGGCAGAGCTCTCCAACTGATAGATCACCTTTATCCCTCTGAAGAAAGTTACCTGATGGCCCTGAAACTTTTAAAGGACCAATATGTGGACGAGGAAGAAATAAGAGGCGAGATTATACAGGGAATACTGGATTTTCAGTTTGATAATCTTGGGAATCTGGAGGAATTGAAAAATTTTATTGTGAAGACCCAGGCTGATATGTGGGAATTAAGGGCTTCATACAATTACGATTTGTATGATGATAGGTCGGCCGGAGCAATTATAATATCGCAAGTTTTGTTTGCGAAGATCCCACCAGCAATAAAAGTAGAAATTCTGTGAATTTCTGGCAGTTACTACCCCTCATTGTCTGTGCTGTTGAAGGAAACCCCGAGAATAGTCAAACAAGTGCTGGCTGCAAGAACACCTAAGAAACCTAGGCCACAACCTAAGTTTAAGCCACCAACTGAATCCTTATTTATCGAGACGTTCAACACAAAACTGATAACAGAGACCAAATGTGATTTTTGTAAATCGAGTGAACATTTGTCTGACAACTGTAATAATTATACAACCCATGAGGCCAGAATAAGCAGGTGTCGAGAGCTACGCCTCTGCTTTCGTTGTATTAAAAAATCCCACTTAGGAAATATGTGTCCATTGAAGACATCTAGAAAAGTTTGTTGTCTTCGTTGTAAATCTAAGGGATACGTGACTGCCATGTGTTCTTTTGTTACTAGTAATATGCATATTGATTCATGCCTACGCACTAAAGACTGTGATAACACTTTCCTGTCTCCTATAATTGGAATTATTGTGAAAAAAGGGGATAAGGAAGTAAAAGTTAACTGCTTGTTAGACACCGGCAGTCAGAGGACTTACCTGGACCATTTAATTTGAAAAAAACTGAATTGCCTCTCCTTAGCAAAGGATAGAACTATTGATGTGAAAACTTTTTTAGGTGCAAGTCCTAAATGTTTAAACAAATCTTTTTGGATTTAAATTTGTTCACTGGCAAAACCCATACTCTTCCAATTCTGGCAACAAAATTAAATTTGTCTTATAATCTAGAAAGCCTCCTCCAGATGCTTAGAAATCTGAAGAATCGTAGACTGGCCGCTCATTTTTATGGCAAGAAAACTTCATTGACTATAGATGGGTTGCTAGGGATTGACGCAATCCAGTACCTAGAACCCCTAAAGGTGATTCCTTGTATGTATGGAGCTGCTTTTGAAACACAAAAAGGATTGATTCCCTTCGGAAATGTTAACTCTTTTCTCTTTGAATGCCAGATCAAGAAACGAAAAGAAACAAAAGTAAATTATGCAGAAGTTTTGGCTGGAACGCCACCACTTAAGACTTCCAGAATCAACTATGTAATTCACCCGGAGGAATGTTACCCAGACCCTCTAAATAATTGGTTTAAAGACAGTAACATTGAGCAAGGGTTGGAGAACATGTTTAATCTCGAATCAATTGGATTACCTACTGACAAAATATTTCTCCACCTTGGATGAAAAGAAGGTGAAACAGTCTAAAGATTCCATCACATTTAAAGATGGTTTATATCATGTGTGTCTTCAGTGGTATGAGGACAAATTGAAATCTATTCCTTCTAATTATGGTGCATCTTTACGGATTCTGAATAAAGTAATAAAGGCTCTTGAGAAGAAAAAGTTGTATGACCAATACCTTCAAGTTTTTCAACAGGAAGAAGACGAAGGTATTATTGAAGAAATAATTGTACCCCCTAAAAATTTTAAAGACTATACATGGATTCCCCATAGACCTGTGTTAAAATTAACTGACCAGACAACTACAAAGATAAGACCAGTTTTTAATTGTTCTTATAAACAAAAGGGTTCTGTGTCATTAAACGAAGCAGCATATCCAGGCGTAAATTTGATGACTGATAATCCGTTTCAGAACGAACAAATATGTCTTGTTGGCCGACATCAGAAAAGCATTTCTGATGATTCGATTGGAATCCGAAAAAGATCGGAATCGATTTTGTTTCTTTTTAAAGAAAGGTGAAAACTTGCATTGCTACCGTTACAAAACCATAATGTTTGGTTTCAATGCAAGCCCTTTTATTTTGAATTATGTGTTAAAGTTCCATGCTGACAAATTTCCTTTGGATGAGTGTTCAGAAGCATTGAAGTCTAATTTTTATGTTGATAACCGAGTTAACCTGGGAATAATCCTGAAACCCTATCTGCCCTGTATACCTCTGTGAGAGAGCGTCTACACGAAGGAAATTTTGATTTGCAATCGTGTAATTCTAACTGTGTAGCGCTCAAGAAGAAAATGGAGGCTGATGGAACCTTATCAGCATTCGATTCTGGTTGTGAAAAAGTCTTAGGTTATCTATACGACCCTGTGCAAGATTCCATAAGGGTCCCACCACCATCATGCAACGTGGAAGCATCAACCAAGAGAAAAATATTGTCCGAAACCTCAAAGGTATTTGATCCATTGTCCCTTTATTTACCTGTAACAGTGTGAGGTCGTTTATTAATGAGAGAACTTTGGAAACTAAAGCTGAATTGGAATGATCCTGTTCCTCAAAGCATGTTTTCTGTTTGGAAAACATTGGCAAGTGACCTGTCGGCAATTGACTCTGTATCCTTTCCGAGGAGAGTTTTAGATGAAGGAAAGGACACAAAATTATTTCTCTTTTGTGCTGCAGCTAAATCCGCATATGGGTTTACAGTGTATGCAGTACAGGATGGAAAATCATCCTTGGTATTTGCAAAAGCAAAAATGGCTCCTCTACAAGGAAGATCCCTCTCAACGTTGGAATTTTTATCTGTGTTTTTGGCTGTGAAATGTTTCCCTTTTATTAAACAGTCTCTAAAGGACATTACTGTAAAAAATATTTATGTGATTACAGATGCCCAAGTAGTTCTGTCTTGGGTTCTTGCTGATTTTGTCCAAACAAAAAATATATTTGTAAGACATAGATTACAGGACATAACTCAAATGACGGAGAACATTAAAACTGATCTTGATATAAAAGCGAATTTTAGGTATGTTCCCACTGCTAAGAATCCGGCTGATTTCCTCACCAGAGGCCTAACTATTAACAGATTTAAAGAAAACCTTCCTCTTTGGTATGAGGGGCCTGAATGGATAAGGCAGGAAGAATCCTCCTGGCACCATGATCAATTGGGTTGCCTTTCTAAGGCTCAGATGGGGTGGATTTGTTCCTTCGGTGAATTATGTAACAGAGAATGAAGTCACTACTTCTGTAGTCGAGCTGGAGAGATTTTCCAGCCTTAGTAAATTGATTAGTGTAACTTCATTGATCTTTGAGTTTGTTAACAGATTAAAAAAGCGAGTGATGGATCCCAAGTTACAGGCAAATACCTACCTGATTAAGACAATGCAGAAGCAATCTTTTTCAGCAGAGCTAGACTTTTTATTCAATCCTGAAGGAAATAACGTGCCCAACTTGGTAAAGGATCTGAACCTCTTTCTGGACCCCAAAGGCATTGTAAGATCTAGGGGAAGAATATAAAAATCTGTATATCACCCATATGAAGTTCAAAATCCGGTTTTATTGGGAGAGAAGCATCGTCTGACAGAATTGATTATTCGAGAGTGCCATCAAAGAAGTCAACATTTAGGCTTGGCCACAACATTAAATGAGGTGAAATTAGCAGGTTACTGGATACCACAAGCCAGACAGGCTATTAAGAATGTGGTTAATACTTGTGCCAAGTGTAAAAGGTTTAATGCTGTTTCCTTCTCAACACCTACTCCAACAAACCTACCGACTCCGCGTCTGAATTTTTCCAAACATTTTTACATACTGGTGTGGATTTTACCAGTCATATTTATGTTAAAGGGAAAGATGGCGACTATAAAATGTACATTGTCCTTTTTACATGCATGAGCATTAGGGCAGTACATTTAGAACTGGTACCAGATATGTCTGTAAAATCGTTCATACAGGCCTTTGTCAGATTTACGAACATGAATGGAATCCCCACTCACCTTTACTTGGATAATGCCCGTAGATTTACTGCTGCTGCCAGAATTATAAACAAAGGGATGATAGCAGATGAATTTAAAGAACGGTTCAACTCATACAACCTTAAACATTGTACTATTCCACTGTTTTCTCCTTGGTACGGTGGCAGCTGGGAAAGGTCTATCAAGACCTTAAAATCGTGCCTATATAAAGCTATAGGAAGAGGAAAAGTAGACTATTTTGGTCTACTAACCATTTTGTCGGACGTTCAAAGAGCAGTAAACAGCCGCCCCCTGACATACATAAGCTCTGATGATTCGGAGCTGGACATTTTAACTCCAAACTCTCTCATGAACGCCAATGTTGGTCATGGAATATTAAGGAGGGTTGAAGACCAGGACCTGGAAACCATGGACCTGCTTGCACGAAGGGACTTGATTCAAACCCTGCGCTCTCAGGAAGATAGTCTGAAAAAGTTTAGGAAACTTTGAAATGAAGACTACTTATTGAGCCTCAGAGAAAGAACCTTGAATCTAGCCGACTCTTCCTTTGAGATAAGATAAAACCAGGAGATATAATACTCATTAAAAGTCCTCTGAAGACTAGACCTTTTTGGTCCCTAGGTAAAGTCCTCGAACTAATCCAAGGAAGTGATAATTTGGTACGCATGGTGAAGGTGAAGAAAGGGAATGGAGCTATAGATATGCACTCCATCAAACATCTATTTCCTCTAGAATTCTCTCAACAACCAGAAGAACCCGACCCAACAGACATGGAACCATCAAGCTCTCAAGATGTGAGCCTTGACCGACAAAGGAGAGAAAGCACGATAATTTGGATCCGTCCAGCCTGCAACAGACCAGAAGATACTAGACCAATGATAGCATGTGATACATGCGATGATTGGTTTCATTTCGACCGTGTTGGCCTAATAGAAGCACCACCAGATGAACAATGGTGCTGTAATAACTGCAATCCTCGAGATTTAACAAGGGGCAGATCCAGCCTATCAAGGGTCTAAACTGACTGTTTTATTCCCCTTAATCAGGAATTCTCTTTTTTTGGGGGGGGGGGGGATGTGTGCAAAAATTTAAATTGATTTGACTTACCGGGGGTGGGTCGGATGGAAGAAAAGACACTGAACTGCTGTTTTGCCGTTACTGAAAAACTGGATGTCTATTTCCTACTAAGTTAAATAGACATTCTAATCTCATTGGAAATCACGTTGGAATTCTCGCCACTGAGAGTTAGTATGTATAAATGGAGTTGTCTCACTACGGGTTAGTGATTAGTTAAGAAGCTAGTTACCGTCTCTTAGACTCATTACCTCGTTACTGTTGTTCGGCAAACGTTACCAGTTAATTGTCACCTTTACAAGAAAAGACTGCCTGTAAGCAAGAGGAATAGATACATTGAGAGCATTGCCAAGGCTGCTGCAAGGAAGGTTGGCTCCCTCTACCGTGCTAGAAAACTACTTACGCCTGACAGTATCCTATACCTCTATAAGGCAACCATTCGCCCATGTATGGAGTACTGTTGTCACATCTGGGCTGGTGCATCTGCTTCTTGTCTCTCGCTCCTGGACAGGGTTCAAAAGAGAGTCGCCAACCTGATAGGTCCTGAACTGTCATCTAGGCTTCAGTCTCTGTCCCATCGACGAGATGTTGCATCCCTCTGCCTGTTCTCCAAATACTTCAATGGTGAATGCTCTGACGAACTGCAAACACTTGTACCTCCCCGACGTAACTAAACCCGACAAGCTACTAAGTCTCATCCCTTTACAGTAGAGATCTCTAGGTGCAAGAAAGCCTTTTACTCCAATAGTTTCTTCCCCAGAACTGCGGGTCTTTGGAACTCCCTTCCGGGATTCTGCTTTCCCAACTGCAATGATATGCAGAAGTTCAAGTGTAATGTTAACAAACATCTTTCTACTCATCTCCCTTCATAATGACCCCGCTAATTAAGTCCCTGATAGTAGCCCCCTGCTTCAAAGTGGCACTGTGCCTTGTTTGGGGTGAAAATTGAATTAAAAAAAAAAAAAAAAAAAAAAAAAAAAGCAACGTCACCATTCGTTGCAAGCCCTTACTGCCTTTTCTTACCCCCCCCCCCTCTTCTTGTTGGTGAAATAATCCCGACACCATCTCTAACCTCACCATGTTAAGAACAGCTTTCGGAATAAACACCCCCTAACCTCCCCATGTTGAAAACGGCTTTCGGAATAAACACCCCATGGGGGCACAAAATATTTGCTTTTTTGTCTGCTTCAGTGGCACAGTGGCACACATGCGCATTTAGTAATGCGCCGCATTACTAAATGCTCGGTTGTGAAAAAAAAATGGCTGCCAGGATTACATTAGCTTTTATGTTGGATAACAAATGTTTTCATATCTGGTAAACGACTTATCAGCTCCAAATTTCAATGTGATATTTATTGTCAACACACCCGAAAATCTATAAAAGTCGACATTTCGAATGTGACCGGTGAGTTGTTGGAGTTCACGTAAAAATTTACTTAATGTTATTCTTAACATGGAGGGGGGAGTAACGATTCTGTACTTTCATCTAACAATTTAATAAACAAAAACATCGTAAATGTTATATTTCGATTTGTATTATTATACACAGATTCGAAAAAGTTGTCAGAAAACAAATATATAGCAAATAAATGTTATCAAAGACAAGATAAGTTACTTTTCTACCTAACTGGATAATTTTTTAGTGTTTTTATTTGATGTAACATGTTTATTCAGCTCGAAAAACATAGTGTTTACTGATGTATTGGAAAATTAAAAATGGTGCCGGACTCTCTGTTGAACATGGTAAGTTTGGAAAAATGAGTTAAAAATGAAAAAAAAAACTAGACAAAATACTGTTAAAACCTCACTGAATATATGTCAGCATATGTCACTGTAACTTATGTTGAGCGAGTTTCTAACAGTATTTTGTATAATTTCAAGTACGGTCCTTATTTTGCATAAATGCGCAAACTTTTATTCAGTACCGGTTGTTTACGGAATACCCGTGAATATTGCTCTCAGATTTGAGTGCAACGATTAAACAAAATGCACAAAAGAATGAAAAAAAAATACTTGAAAAACATTTTTTTAATAAATATTCTTCACCTTTTTCTTCCCGTTCTTCCTTCTTCATAATTAAAATCTGGTGTTAATAATTTCTTTTTAAGAAAGCGAATAAACATCGGATGCGTCAATTTCCGGTGTTGATCAGAATATAGGCGGTGTAAAGAAGTCAAAGTCGCTTCCAATTAAATATCCGACGCCTTTCGAGTTTGAAAACGCGACACCGTTTCATTTTATAAAAGTAACATTGAAAGCTCACAGGCATTTACTCGCCACTTAGGACCAAATGTAGAGGATGATTTGTTGTAATCGCATATTTACCAAGACAAACGACTACCTGTTTTAAAAGTCGTCCGTATTAAACGATGTAACCTAATTTGAAAACCCATAAGAATATTTAAAAACTGATTATTTTCATTGAAATGTGGATCAAAATGCCGATATATACCAACTAAAGCACTCACCTTTCACAAGTTGATTTTTAGAGGTATTCGGGTCTGTTTTGAACGATTATCACATTTAAAATTGTCGCCGACAATTAATTTTTTGTATTAAGTCTTTTATTATCCGATGTATTCTCTAGTGGTTTTCAGTGTTTGCCATTTTGTTTTATTGCAGACGACACAAAACTAACCAAAACACGAGTGTTAAGTTAAAACCAAAATGGCGACCATTGAAACCCATTAGAGAATACATTTGATGGTAAATAAATAAAAATAATAAATAATATCATAAAAAGTACTTGTGATATTCATTCAAAACAGACTCCTAAAATCAATTTTTTAAAGGTGAATGTTTAGTTGGTACTGTTCGAACATGTTTTCCCACACATATACACACACGCACCGCATATACACAGCCTCATATACACTCACATTAACGCACACACACACACACGCTAACGTACACACATATATACACACATACGCGCACAAGTACACACACATGCGAAACGTCACTTCCTTTAAAGTGAAAGCCAGACACACGCAGTCAGAACACTGACCCCAGTATAAAAGTCAACAAAACCTGTCAACTTCCTATTTGCGTCTGGACCAGCGTTCGACCTGCTTAGTCGACGAACTGACCGCATGTTCTAACGTCACTTTCCCTGCTACTGTAATGTGGGGCAAGCGCAAGCATACTTAATACGCTTTTCCCTCTCCATGAACTGGATTGACTTACTCTCTCTATCTCCCCTTCGCTTTGGCCCATCGACACAGACGTGTGCGCGACTTTCTACTGAGTTTAACCCTTTCTTTCTACAGCCGACTTGCCACTTCGCATTTCTCTATTCCTTCCACGCGCGTAGTCGTCAACGGCTGAATGAACACGTGTGCACGGAGACCATCATTTCTCAACAGAAAATAAACAACATGTTTATTTTATTCCAGCATTTGAGTTCTGTGTTTTATTCATTCAATTCGTTTCATTATTTTTTTCTTGTAGCGAGTTAGGGTATTTTATATCCTGGTCCGCAACAGTACACATCAGCATTTTGACCAAAATATATTTGCAAAATTTTTGTTTATTATAAATATAATATTTTTTTTTTTTTTTTTTTTTTACACAGTGATCACCACTTATCAAGGCCCGGAAGCCATTCAGGGATAAGGGTTATTGCAAGTACATACTTTAGTGAGGAGATTTGCTGAAGTGTTTACTTAAGGGGGCGGTTCATTAGGAATTTGTTAACATTGGACTTGAAGACATCCAAGTTGTAGTCCGGAGGGAAGCAGGCAGACGGAACACAGTCCCACAGACGTTCAGTTCTAGGAAAGAAGCTTTGTTCATGGAATCCGCGTTTTGATTTAGGCACAGATAAAGAGTGGGGGAAATTTTTCACAGTGGATTCAGCTAGACGTGTGTTTTTCGAGAAAGATTGGCGAGGGGGGACCATATAGCGATATGAGATATTAACTGATTCTAATCAGAAGGAGCTTAGGGTGAGGCCTCAATAGACTTTGATAGCCTGATTCTCGTGCCCTGATAAAAATATATTTATTTACTTTTATGAATGTATAGCGTGTAATATTTTTTTCAAATATATTTATTTTGATATTTTAGGTATTGATTTTTTTTTAATTATAAGTGATTAGTGATTATATGTTTGCCAGTTATAATGTGCGTTCCTGGTCAAACATATTACAGAATGATGGGTTAAGAGAGTTTGACGTCTCTTTTTTTTTTCAACTGGTATCATCATTGTTACATTTGTTTCTCTTGTTACAAAGAACCCATTCTCCTACTTTGTCGTGTTCACAATTGTATTTGTGATGCATGAATTTACTTTTATCACTTTCATTATGAATATTCTTATTTATTATAATTAAAGACTATATTTTTTAAATGTGCGTAAATAAGCATTATTTGAAAAAAAAAAATTATCTAAAAATATTTGTAGAAAAAATACATTCATAAAAGTAACTAAACGGATATTTATTAAATTTAAAGTCAACACTGAAAATAAACAATGTGAAGAATTAATTTCAAAGATGTAAAAGACTTTGAAGACACAATATTCGCAAAGCTAAAGAGCACCTTCCTTGAAGGATCTTTCAATTTGGTCAGAAACAATGCAGCAAAGCATGCCTTTGCTGTTAGTAACCTAGCGAGCAATCTTCCTTGATTGAGGCAATTCTAAGGATTTAATCGAATAGTGATAACTAGCAAAGTCCAGACTTTAATATTTGGTCTTAACCTCAAAAAATAGTGTGCACCATCCGTAGGTTGCGACCATTATCATGCCAGGCTTGGTCATGATCACTTTAATGGTGTGGGCTGAAGGAGAGTTCATATACATAGGCTATGACCTTGACTTTTGACCTTAAACTTGAAAAATGGTGTACATCATCCCTATGTGGAGGACCATCATCATGCCAGGTTTAGTCACGATTACTTTAGTGGTTTGGACTATTGTACACACAAACACATGAATACTATTTCTTTATATATAGAAGATGCTTATCGTCACAAAGTTGAAAGTTTCAATATTTCAATAGATTCATAAATGGGGGATTAATTCGAGCTCCCCACAAACGGAATTCAACCATAGAAGCATGAGTTTTCATGAAAGCTAACTATAAGAAAAAGGCGGGAAAATTCCTTTGATTATTATTAGTGGTGGGACGATTAATCGGAATCGGAATCATTAATCGTAAGAATCGTGTATTTTGGGAGGTATCGGAATCGGAATCGCATCGTTAAAAAATACCTTAATTTTCCAATTCCTTCATTACGATTCTTTTAGTCTGATGTATATAAAAAACAAACTTCCTTGCCATGTGAATTTCAACAACAAACAATAAATTGGAACTGTTACAAACTGGAACTAGAATCCGAGTATCACTGTCTACTTGGGCCTCATTCTAAGCTCCTGCTGATCAGAATTTACTTTATTTACAGAAATGATTAATACTGAAAGTTAAAAAAAAAAGTAAAATATAATATAATAAATTAAATAAATGGAAAAGAAAATGAATGAATGTTTACTTAATATTGTTAACACATATGCATTTTTCATATATATATATATATATATATATATATATATATATATATATATATAGTGGCCTAGCAAGGTCACAGGAGAGACAACAAAGGAAAAAAAAAGCAAAATTCATCGCAAAGCAGCAAAACTGAAATAACAACAAAGGGAAACTTGATTCCAAATATTTCCCATATGTTTTAATTCCTCTCTTTTGGAAAATAGAGTACGATTATGAATATCTCCAGTATCAAATAATCTTTATACATTGTGAAATTTACTTTATGCATGAAAACCAAAGAGGGGAGATATAACATATGAGAAATATTTGGAATCAAGTCTCCCCTTGCTTTATTTCACATCATTTGAAACCATAGCAGCAAGTTTTAGTCTCCCATCCATCAAGGCCAGAGGTTTTTGGTGAAATATCAGATATTTTGTAATTCATATGCAAAACTAGGAAAACAAATGACTATAATTGAAATAGTTTATGGCTGTAAAGAAGTGCCAAAAATAGGCTCTGGATGATGGATGATCCTCTTAATGTGTGACCTTAAAGGGCAAATGTAATATAGCCCACTACACAATTCAGGTCATTAGCTTTCCAACGAGCCTTCATTTGATAAATTCTGATCAATAGTCTCTGAGATTTGGAGCTTATCAAATCGCCAAAAAAGGTGGGATATTTATATATGAATATATCTTTACTCTTAGCCAAATTGAATATTGGAATGCTCATATCTTTGGTTCTATGGCACAAAACTACAGTTTTGCTGATACGGTTGTTTCCTCTGTGACCTTGCCAGGCCACTAATATATATATATATATATATATATATATATATATATACCACCTTTTTTGGCAATTTTATAAGTTCAAAATCCCAGCGACTATGGATCAGAATTTAATAAATGAAGGTTTGTTGGAAAGGTAATGGCCTGAATTGCATATGCTATGTGACCTTTGCCCTTAAATTCGTACATTAAGGAGATCATCCATAATCCAGAGACTATTTTTGGTACATTTGTCGCGGTTTCCACCAAAGCAAAACTAGTCATCAAAAAAAGATCTTAATTCAAAACATAAAAACCACAGCTGACGGCACTTCAACAAGTACTTGAATGGGAATAATTATCCCATGGAACTCTGTATAGTACAATTCCTGCTAGAATAATATTCACATTTTTCTCAGCTTTAATTTGATATGACACATGACTATAAACTTCAAACAGATGACTCCTTACAGCACTTTAAAGACACAAAAACAAACACAAATCAAGAACGAAAAATGACAACCAATGCTGCAAAGCCATGGTGTCTACAACTACGTCCACCGGACGAGTATAAATACATCAGTTTTTTTCAACAAGTGGTCAGTCGCAGCTAGATCACCACACGGTGAGGTTGGGCCACTGACAGGCCCAACCCAACTCAGCAGCAGCAATCATGTCTACGCAGAACGGTTTAGACTACCTCACCAACAATGACCGAACCCAGTAGCAGCATCAGCGACTGTTCGCCATTGATACACTTGATTCCCAGCAGTCCAGCTTCTCAAGCCAGCATGTGTTTCCCATAGCCACTAGCGACGACCTCGTAGCCGGGCCAGTTCAAAAACCAGCTGGATTCCAACCCTCAGCCTGAGACTTCCTACAATCATTCAGTTCCTTTACAAAAAATAAACCCGAATGGATTTATATTTGTTCACGAGGGTACCCACTGCGTTTGTCATCTCTTCTTTGCCATTGTCATTTTTCGTCTTCTTCTTGCCTGTGTCGTCGTTCAGTTGTAGGGTCGATTGCTACTGACATTCGACCCCGCAACACATTTTTACGACCATAAAATGTTTCAATCATAATCAATGACGTGAATTGTATTTGCATAAAAATAAGGAAGAAAGTTTTTGAGAATACAACAATACATTATATATTATTATATACAGTAAAAGTGTCTGGTCAGCTTTCCTAAAGTCTTATTAACTCCTGGGTGACCTGCCATTGATATTTTGTGTGCAACCTTCAAAATGTCTTTCCAATATACATCAGGCACCATTATCTGTTCTCGTATTCTTTCTTCTTTTCTTTCCACTGACTTTGGAGCATTCCATCTTCTCATTAACACTCCAGTGTTGAGGAAATGTTAGCTTCTTCAGCTCTTTTCTTCAACTCGGTTCAGCAGTGGTTTTAGGTCAACATTGCTATGCTGTTCCCTGACTAACACTCGTCTTGGCACAGATAAACCTAGTTGGGATATTATTTCTTCTGACTTCTGGTGCACTTTATCTGATGACCTAATATTTACCTTCTCCACCTCTCTTTTTTTATTATTGTGGTCGTTATTCCTGTGGATGTTTTGTTAACTAATTCTCTTCCTTCTGACTTGCACTGCATCTTCATTCAGTTTGGCTTTCGGTGCTCAGTTCAACTTTTGGCAATGCAATGTTATTACTCAATATCATTACTACATCTGTCATCAGTAGTTAGCTCCTGAGTTCCAATCTGATTCCCTAGATGAGTTTAAGTGCTAAATCTGACCCCCAAGATCGCCATGGGCATGGAATATGTGCCTACATTAAGGATGGCTTCCCGTGTGGCAGGGATATCTCTAGAGAAGATCCTAATTTACCCTATATGTGCTTCAGGGTTGCACTTGCTAACACCACTGCATTTATATTTGCCCTCTATCGGCCCCACAACAGCGGAGTTACTATCTTTAAGAGCATATCTGAAAAAATAGACCACATACTGTCTGCACATCCCTCGGCTAACATCCACATCTGTGGTTACTTCAACGTCCATAACGTGGAATGGCTGACCCATTCAAATAAGACAGATGATGAGGGAAGGTTTTGTCATGATTTTGCCATTGCTTATGACCTCACTCAGATTGTTTGCGAACCCACCCGTGTGCCCGATACACCCGGTCAATATGCAAGCCTCCTAGACCTTTTTCTCTCAACTTCCCCTGAGCTATGTTCATGTTCCGTTCATTCTCCTCTAGGATCCTCCGACCACTCCGTCATATCAGTTAAGAAAAAACGAAATGTAAGAAGCCCCCAGACGTACCCCTCCACCGTACTGTATACCAATACTCTATGGCTGACTGGGATAGCTTCCGTACATTCATATCTGATTTACCTCTGCACTTCATGTTTAAAAAGGAAGTGTCCTCTATAGTATCAGATCTGACCGAATAGTTAATTGTAGGCATAGACCGATTCATACCATCTAAAAAATTCCAACAAAAACCTAACAGCCAGCCATGGTTCTCCCCAGAATGTGCTGCTGCTATCGTGCACAGAAATCACTTTTTCCATAGCTACGAACGTAATAGATGCACTGAGACTAAAGCTACTTTCAGGAATGCCAGCAACCACTGTAAAAGAGTAATAAAAAATGCAAGAGAGCTATATGCCCAGTCTTTTAAATCCAAGGTAGCTGATCAGCAGCTTGGTTCCCACCAGTTTTGGCAAATAACAAATAGGATCCTGAACAGAAGTGTGCGTTCTATCCCAACCATCATCAATGGACCAGAGGTCATCTCGTCAGCATCAGACAAGGCCAAACTATTTGCAAAGAACTTTGCAGCTAATTCTACCCTATGCGACGAAGGCCATCAACTCCCCATATTTCATCCTATAACACAGAACAAGCTAGGTAACATACAAATATCCGTGCATGAGGTCGCCAAGCTAATCAAGAACCTAGATTCCAGTAAAGCAACTGGCCCTGATGGCATCCCAATTATAGTGTTAAAAAAGCTTCAACCAGAACTTGCTCCCAAAGGAGAAGTGCTTTCCGACTCCCTGGAAGACCTCATCAGTTTGCCCTGTATTTAAGAATTCAGGTGATAAGTCATCTCCCTCTCAGTACAGACCAATAAGTCTCCTGTGTGTTATGAGTAAGTTGCTGGAATCCATATTAAATAGAGAAGTAGTCAACCACCTCAGCAGTAATAACCTTCTTAGTGACACACAATATGGTTTCCGCTCTGCAAGATCTACCGCAGATGTGCTAACGGTTATATCCCACAGGATTAGTGAATCCCTTGACAAAGGCTTTCTTTCTAGGGCAATTGCTCTTGACATATCAAAGGCCTTCGACAAGGTATGGCATAAGGGTCTACTTCACAAGATTTCCAGCTATGGTATAACTGGAAATGTTTTCTCAATCATTAAATCATTTCTCTTCGATAGGCTCATAAGAGTAGTGGTAGATGGACAAAAATCGGAGGCCTGCGATATAAATGCTGGAGTCCCTCAGGGGTCCATCCTCGGCCCAACTCTCTTCCTGATCTACATCAATGACCTCCCTAAACACATACTTAAATCATTCGTTGACATCTATGCTGATGACACGACCATCTACGGCAACACATCAAAAGCTGTAAATGACAAAGTTCTCTCTGATTCTCTCTCCTCTGATCTTGAGTGCGTGGTTCAGTGGGGGAAGACGTGGCTGGTTACCTTTAATGCATCCAAAACCAAACTCCTATCCTTACATCATCAACGCTCTGATCCCCAGCTGGCATCAATTGTGATGGATGGCTCTCGTCTGGGTGAGGCCCCGTGTTTTGACAAGCTTCTGGGTTTGACCTTTACTCCTGATCTGAAATGGAACACGTACATCAAGTCTGTTGCCAAGGTCACTGGAAAGATGGTGGGATCCTTCTACTGCTCCGGAAGATATCTCACTACTGATGCAATTCTCTATCTATATAAAAGCCAAATACATCCAAGGATGGAATACTGTTGCCATATCTGGGCAGGAGCTGCTAAAATCAGCCTATCCTGCCTTGACAGAGTACAAAATAGACTTCGTGGCTTAATGGAGGATGCCCTTTTCTCTACCCTGCAACCTATCTTCCACAGAAGAGACGTTGCGAGCCTATCCTTGTTTTATCGTTATTTCCATGGCAGGTGCTCATCTGAATTCCAATCTCTGGTCCCCCCTCGCCAATCTTTCACGAAAAACACCCGTCTAGCTGAATCCACTGTGAAAAATTTCCCCCACTCTATATCTGTGCCTAAATCAAAACGCGGATTCCATGAACAAAGCTTCTTTCTTAGAACTGCACGCCTGTGGAACTCTGTTCCGTCTGCCTGCTTCCCACCAGACTACAACTTGGATGTCTTCAAGTCCAATGTTAACAAATTCCTAATGAACCACCCCCTTAATTAAACACTTCATCAAATCTCCACACTAACGTAATGTACTTGCAATAACCCTTATCCCTGAGTGGCTTCCGGGCCTTGATAAGTGGTGATCACTGTGTAAAAAAAAAAAAAAAAAAAAAAAAAATGGACTTTAAATAACTTCACCCTCATAAGTTTATTTCTTATGCCTTTAATTGTGATTGATCTACCTACAGCTATTATCGCCCATCTGGGTACTTGGCTTCTTTCCACTAGGGGCTGGGATGCACCTGTATTCCTGAGAATGCTAATGGGTTCCCTCCAACTTTCTTTGTCTCAAGTAATACATCCTTTCAACAGAAAAGGTTTGTACATTTTATTTACTTCTTGACACACAACTCCTTGTCATTTGCCTGGGATAACATCAATAGGTTCAATTGTCACCTGACATTTTGCAGCCATGTGACTTGGCTTCATGCAGCTGAAACACACTATGGGTCTTGTCTCCTATCCGCACAATGGTTGGTATGAGTGATCGGCTCTTGATAGGCATACGCGGATTGCCCTTTTTCCCATTAGATGCATAACTTTTCCTGACCTGTGAATGTGCTGGTCCCGGGGACTTTAACCTATTTTTCCTATGTGTTATTCCATATTCATCCACCAAGATACATAGAGCACAGTTTGCGCTTTTTCATCAATCAGGTGTATCCTCATATCATCAGGAACACAGTTTTAAACTCTCCAATCAATATGAATTGTTTCAATCAGTCAAAGCTTCCTGCTACATGCTTGGAATTGCTCCACCCATCAAAGTGCCCCTCTTTCGATTTGTCCCTCGCTTTTCTTCAAGCTTATAAACTTTTGTTGGTATGCTTATGGATCAGTCCATATATAACCCTATCCCCTCCTGTGTGGGCCGCAACTGTCGGATTCTGGTTCACAGGAGCATACTGTGATGTACACCTAGCCGCGTTCATCGCTCCCGTCTCACAGGACCATAGATGCAACCCAGCAGGGCTACATTCTTACTTGTCTAGTGCTGGACCCCTCAAGGATGACCAGACTTTCACTGATCACTGGAAAATACCTCTCTGCTGCTCAGGGCATGCGAAACGTGCATGACCTTAAGTCTGTGTGGCAACATTGTCCACTTCGGCCATCACTCTGGCTTCGTGCTGGATCCAGTCTGTCTCTTCCATCGTCTGGTGTGAGGGCATACTTGAAATAAACTGCATCTTCATTTAGGCCGGCAATCGAGAAACAAGGAAAAACTGGGAGTCATTTTCGTATAAACCAAACAAAATAATTATTTATAAATCATTTTAAGATATTCAGGATATACTCATTTAAAGTCGAGTCCTTTGATCCGAGCTTCGTGATGCATCTAGTTAATTTTCCAGCTAAGAACAAGAGTTTTTCAACTTAGCTCTTATGAGGGTTTCTGCCCCCACCCCACCCTCCCCAAGTGGGGCGACGTGCATGTCTTGATGCCAGCCAGCAAAAAGATCTTATTCCTAAAAAACAATCGTTTTTATTAAATTGGTTTCTTCCCCCTCCATCATTTGAAGATTACTTCTTTCTCTTTGCCTCCGAACCGCTTCTTTCTCTTTCCCATTATTTTATATTCTTTTTTTTTTCTCGTGAACCATATCTCTCCTTAATTCTCTCTCTTTTCCCTGTTTCTTTCCCTCTCTTCAGCCCATATTGCTTTTTCTGTATTATCTGTCCAAACTAACTTATCAGCTCACTCGCACATTTTTCAAGTTTCGTTTCCTGCTCACTTGGTGGTCTTGACATTTAACTAGACCAGGTGACTTCATGACAATCTTTTCCAACCAAGAGAGCAGACCTCTCGTCGCCACATCAACTTCGCTTCTCTTTTCTTTTTTTTTTATTATATTTTCACCCAAAATAAGGCACATTGCCACTTTGGTGTAAGGGGCTACTATCAGGGGCAGCAACTACTGGGGCACTATGTTGGGATTTGGGCAGAAAGTGTCAGTTCACGTTACACTTGAACTTCTGCATGTCAGTACAGTTAGGGAAGCAGGTCACTGGCCATTGCTATTGGTGGCAGAGAAGGTTTCTTGTAATTTTTGAAGGAAACCAGTTTAGTCTTGGCAGCATTGAATGCGACCATCCATTTATGTCCCCATTCCACTACAGATTGGAGGTCATCCTCTAGTGTTTTTGCCATTTCTTTAGTTATGTGTTCATTTGTTTTCCTGTCATGCCTGTTATAGAGTGTGGTGTCATCAGCATATATACCAATCTCAGAGGCAGTTTTGTCGGGGAGGTCATTAATAAACATTAGGAACAATAGAGTTCCAAAGATGGACCCCTGAGGCACTCCCGCATTTATATCACATTGTTTAGATGTACGACTGTCGAGGACAACTTGGATTTTTCTCTTATCTAAGAAGGATTTAATTATGTTAAGTATTCTACCAGTGATACCGTATGAGTTAATTTTCCTGAGGAGACCCTCATGCCATACCAAGTCAAAAGCCTTAGATATATCTAGAGCTACCGCTCTGCCCTCCCCCGCTTTGTCCAGTGAATGGTATATACATTCAGAGATTACAGTGAGGATGTCTGCTGTGGAACAGGCTTGTCTAAATCCATATCGTTTGTCAGTCAGAAGTTTAGCATCTGTAAGGTGCCGGACTAGAGCATGGTTAATTATGGTCTCAAATATTTTGGCGAAAAGTGGGAGGAGGCTAATGGGGCGATAATTTGATGGGTCAGTTCTTTCGCCAGAATTCTTGAATACTGGTACCACAGAAGCAGTTTTCCAACAGCCTGGAAAGCATGATTAATTAAGGCATTTGTTATAGAGTTTGGAGAGAACTGGAGCTACTTCGGCTGAGCACTTTTTTAATAGCACAGCTGGGATGAGATCAGGTCCACATGCTTTTGAAGTGTCAAGGTTTTTTATGATAGCGTGTACCTGATCAGGGGCGTCTGTTCGCAAAGGGAAGTCAGGCAGGGGGTGGTTGGAAGGGTCCAGTGTGGAGTTTGAGGCAAACCGGCTGGCAAGCATATTAGCCTTGTCGGTTGTTGAGCAAACAACCTCGTGATAGTTGGTTAGTTGAGGAATTGTTGATTGTCCATTATTTACTACACTGTTGTAGATTTTCCAGAAGTCACGATTTCCTAATTTTTGTGCTTCGATGCGTTTTTTAGTGGTTTCAGTAAATTCTCTCTTAGCTGTCGCTATTTCTTTCTTAACGTTACTTCTAGCTTCTATATACTTCTGTTTGTTTGAACTGGACTTATGTCGGTTAAATCTGCGGTATGCATACTGCCTTTGAGCAATGGCAGTTGCACAAGTCGAAGTAAACCATTGGGGAGAGTGGAGCTTGCTATAAAATTTCCGCATGGGAACATGTACTTCAATTGCTGTTTTGAACCATTCAGTGGTCTCATTTGCGCACTGTTCAGCAGGAAGAGAAAAAATATTTCCCCATGGAGCATCTCTGATAAGATCTCTGGTGGCTTCCCAGTCAGCCTTTTTATAATATCTCGTTGTTTTGAGCACTGGCTCTTCAGTTTTGGGTCTAGAATTTAGGGCGATTTCTACCATTATCACTGCATGATCAGCATTCCCGAGTGGGCTGTCAGCATTTGTTATACAATCCTCGGGAACTGTAGTCAGAAACAGATCTAGAAGTGATGCATGTTGTTCTTGCTGGTCAGGGAAATGGGTTGGAAACGTAACCATTTGTGATAGGGAGTGAGATATAGCGAAACTATGTATTGTGCTGCCCGCTGCATCTGTGTGAGTAGAGAATCCAAGCCAGTTTTTGTGGTGAACATTAAAGTCACCAAATACATGTACTTGCGTGCTAGTGTCGAGGGACAGTGCTGTGTCTATGCTGTCAGAGACTTTGTTTATTATGCTGCAGTCCTGGGTCGAGGGAGAGCGGTAGAGAAAATAAAAGTAGCTAATGTTATGTTGTATGTTTAGTCTAAAGCACATAAAGGCTTGATCGTCCGTTTCTAGGTTTGTTTCTCTAGTCAGGGGGAGGGTGTTACAAATGTAGACTCCAAGTCCATGCTCATGTCTGTCAGAGTCCTTATGGCAGAGTGGGAGATAGCCAGGCATGTTAAAGTAGTTAGAGGGGATGGAGGAGTGTAGGTTAGTCTCGCTTAGTGCTAAGATATCCGGGGTATTTGTTAGGAGAAATGCTTCAACATCAGCTAAATTAGTTCTAAGCCCACGGATGTTAGTGAATGCAAGCCTCAAAGGAGGAGGCAAGTTGGATTTGTTTGTCCCTGATTTAAGCTGATTTTTTTTATTGTACTGTCATCATGTTTTTAAGAGTTTCAGTTAGGCGAGGGGGAGCTGAACAAGAGGTTATGCAGGGTATCAGACATGCAACACAAGTAGACCATCAGCTGACCTTTCTTCAAATAGGACTGTGGCCTCAGGAAAGCCCATCAGGGATGAGTGCAGGGTCCCTTTCCATGCGCGACATGGCACTACAAACATCCCAATATTATACAACTATTGATGGAGCAGCCGCTCCAAAGAGTTAGGGCCCTGTACTACCAGTCGGAAACAGCAGCCAGGAACTGTCAATCCGGTACCCTCAGCCCATCAGAAGAAGGTCACCCCAATCTAATTGCACAGGCATGTGTGGTACTCAAGCACTCCCAAGTGCCCAGTTTTGAGGGGTGGGATGTGTCAGGAATGGGGAAACGGCATTCATTGCCCTAGACAAGAAACAAGATCTACCACAAAGTGTTTTGTCGATTCACTTGTGATAGTGTCTCTGCGTCTGACTAATAGGCAAAGAAGGAGTATGGAAGCTGGGCGAAGACAGAGCCTATCTACTCCTTAACCAATTTAGGTTTGCAGACCGATAATTTGTTTGAGTCACCAGCTCTAGGAAGGTTGTCATCCAAGACTGGAGAGGCCTCCCTCACTTTGGTTTAGTTTCAGAGTTTTCCTTCTCCTAGACAGGTGATCTGGGAGGATCTACTGGGTCCATCAGCCCTGAGAGGGTTTGCTCCGCGCCTGGGTCCTAATCCAGGTATTTCTGTGACCCCGCGTGGTTAGTTAATGTTACAGGGTTAGTTTGTAGAGGTTATATATCTAATGAATAGTTACACTCCCCAAAGTGATTTAGGGGCATGCAGTGGAAGCAGTTTTGTGGGGAGGCTTGTTAGAAAAGCGTTAGTGTGGATTAAGACTTTTACCTTTAGGTTTTTCCATTTTTTTAAATATTATGTTAGTTTAGGATCAGGATACCATTATAGTTTGAGTAGGTATTAGGAATTGAGCTAAGAATTTTGCCCAGTCACTGTATATTTAGATTTACGAATGTTAAGATGTAGGTGCAGTACAGTAAGGGTATAACTGGAGGTACATTTTAAGTCATGGCGTATTCCATATGTATATATTAAGTAAATAGATATTTGGGCAAGTTTTCAGTAGATGCAAATAGATGGAAGTTGTGTTAGTGTTTCTACTATTGAAGGGAGATAATTTCAGTTTTCATTTAAGAGTCATCGAACGTTTTGCATGACAGGGAGTATCGGATTTGGTTTAGTATTGTTCGTTGCAAAACCATCTAGGAAGAGGCAATTATTATGTAATGAAGATCGCTTTGCATCCGAGTGCATACTTAGGCTGGTAAGTATCAAACTAGATAGGAATGTCAGAGGTAGAAATGTATACATGTTTAGTGATGACTGTTAGGCAGTTAGCATGTGAAAGTTAGGAGCTTGAGGCTAAGGATTCCACTACTAAGGCGTATGTATAATGTAGGGTTTTAGTGGCAGCTAGAGGGGGGGGCAGATTGTTAGCTTTCAAGGGTCGGGGTTATTAACTTAGAGTTTACAGTATTGTTTTAGCTTGGGAGAAAGGAATAAAATCTTCCCTTCTTTTCCCCTATTTTGCATGCAGGTTAGACATAGGCAGTCATCTTGGAGGTAAAGAGAAACCATTATTTCGTCGTGATTCGGAATTAGGCAGTCGTTAAGGTTGGGAACAAAACAATTGTATCTATTCAGAAAAAAGTCCTAGCGACGCAGCTAAGATCACTGTAGATTTCAGTTACAATTTTAGTACAGTTAATTATGAGCTATATCCAGAGGTTTGGTAGAGAAATAAACAAGGCCTCTTTATTAATACTAGCGAGCATATGGCAATTGTAGATATTAAGTATATTACTTAAATAAAGTTCTTCTGACTTTTATGGTAGAAAAAATAAATCCACGTTTGTGTTAATTTCAGAAAATTTATCCTGCCTAATTGTACTTTATCTCTAGCCTTAGTACAGAGCGTGGAATTATTTAAGCTGGAAGAGAACGTGGTTGAGTTTTGCTTGGGGGGGGGAGAATTTAAAAAACTAAGCAAAGAAAACAAGACAAATGCATATATAAATTAAAATACACATAATTACAAAATCAAATAAGAAATTTAAAAGAGAAGAAATAACAAAGTATTTTTAGGACTATGATGATTTAGGATAACACTTAACTTGCTCCATGCACGACAGCACTTACAGTATCACGGCTAACCACATTTGGAGGAGGGTGGGTGATTTCTTGGACCGGATATTGTGTGTGTTTGTACTATTTTTATCTTCCGAATTCTACGCACATGCGTGTATATGTTAAGCTTACTTTTTTTTTTCTTTTGTTTTTTTTTTTTGTTTATCATATCGATGATAAACATATTCCAGACTCTTGGAGAAAAAGATAAATTTCTTATACCTCATGTCGAACACCCCACCCAACTGCCTGTAGCAGAGTGAATTGGTATTACCCGGCAAGTAAAATCGTTACACATAGGATAGCTGTCTGTCTTAACAGTCTCATAGTCCACACATTCCTTCACTAGAAGTACTGTGCAAGTTTTTTAAGCTTTGCCGCTTAATGCTGTCTGCAAAAGCATTACTCAGCATTCTCTTAGCCAATTCATGTTAAGGATGGTTCTCTCAGTGCGTGAAGTAATCATCTACTTCCTTTTTCTAAAAACTTTGGTACCAGACGTACTGGTTTCATCATATCGAATTTGTCTGTCCTCCTGTGTGTGACATGCTACACTCCCTCATTCAAGTTCAAACTGATCGAGCATCATGGTCGTCGTCTCCCAGAGTTTCTTCTTCAATGATATTATTATTCATCATGTGCTCAGTAATTACTCTTATCAACTGGCTGTTTCTCATAGTTCCCCTAACCTCTGCTTCTAGTTTCTTCCCGATTTCCATTAACTCATCTTCCTGGAGTTTACTCAACATACCTGGGAATGCATCTTTTATAAAATCTTCTATGTCTGTCATTTTATCTTACAGGTTAATGCAAATCACCTGGGTATCTCAATGAGGATTGTTATTCAAGCCTTAACTCATATGAGCCCTAACTCGCATGGTTGGTGGCTGATCTTCTCATGAGTCCCTATATTATGATGCGAGCCAGGAGAAACTTATATCAGGCGAAATCCTCTGTACAGAATCTATGAATGGCAGTATTTTATTACATCCAAGCAACGTATTAATAAAAACATTATCCATGGTGAATGTCAGCCGTAAGGATTACAGCCCCTTATTACATGTTTGGTTCAGATCACTGGTCCTCATAAACACACAGATGGCAAAAATGACAGAACACATTAACAACCAACGGTTTATATCGTAATAATTATAAACCTCTGTGGACCATCCAGTCATCCTTGCCTGCTTGAATCTTGTGCGTGTGTGTGTGTGTATATATATATATATATATATATATATATATATATATATATATGGGTATATGTGTGCAAATCCAACTGTCTTGTGTGTGTGTGTGTTACATTTAAATCTAGATAAAATGCCTGCACGTTTTTACTGTAAAAATATTCAGATTCAATGTCGTAACTATTGCATAAGTGTTTAAATACAATATTTATCTGATAGCTAAATATTTTTGTTCGATATTTTTGTTCTGATGGCACTCAAGTCATATTTCTTTTTAAAACTTTTGAATTTACTACAATACGGTGGGTACAATATAATAATCAATAGGGGATTGGTTCTATAATAAATACAAAATCTGCATAAATTAAAATATCATTTTTAAGCGTATTTTGTGACCGAGCAACATCGAACAGTGTGCTAGTAGATAATATTTTTAATTACAAAATAGGGTTCAATCACATGCATTTTATATGCAATATTCAACAGGTAGAGAGGGGGAAATGGAGGATACAAAAGAATCAAAGAAAAAAAAGGAATATGATTATGATAGCATGTGAAGTCATTGGTCTAGAAATAAAAAGAACATTTAAACATGAATGTCATTGCAAAAATTAGCTTGGCTGTCCAATGGAAATAGTGTTGAATAGCAGTGTATTCATATTAAGAGATGACGGGGGGGGGTATATTAAAGGAGAGACGAGGACATATATAACTATGATGAGGGGGAGAGGAGACATTTATACAGTTCTGTTCTGGGATGCTTGGGACTTCATATATATACTGAGAGTGATAGGGTGATAGATGCACAATGTAGAGGACTAGGATATATAAATCCTAATCCCGTTACAAAAGAAAATAATGAAACGAATGGAATGAAGAAAACAAAACTCAATTGCTGGATAAGATAAACGTGTTGTTTATTTACTGTTGAAAGAATGAAAGTTTTAGATATAACACGTGTTCATGTCCGCGTGGGTGTAACCATCGTTTGTTGCGGGACTGGTAGTATAGAAGGAAAAAGGAAATGTGTGTTCATCTCACGTTCGGGTCACTATCGTTTGTTCGCGCGTGGGAAGAGAAGTGAGTAATGTAGTGTAAAATGGGAATGATAGTCCAGCGTGTAGACAAAGAAAAGGATAGAGGGTTGACATCAGTTAAACTGCGCGCCATGTTAGCAGTCAGTTACGCGAAGGTATTCTCAGGGACAAGTTGTAGATATATATAGAGAGAAAGAGTGAGAATATCAATCCAGTTCATGGAGAGAGAAAGCGTATAAAGTGTACGTACAGTCTGTTAGCCTTTTGCCCCTCATGGTAGCAAGTAGCACGCTGTCGGTCCGTAGACCACTCACCTCGGAAGGCAAGTTGGAAAAGAAAGATGCTGCTTATTGCTCTTGCTTTTATAATTGTTTCCGGTGGTCTTTTGCGCATGTGCGGATTTCCTTTGAAAGGGGAAGTGACGTTGCCCATGTGTGCGTGTATGTGAGTACATGTGTGTACGTTAGCGTGTGTGTGTATACACATGAATGTGAGTGTATATACGCAAACGTGAATATATGTACGTGTGTGGACGTGGGTGCATATGTTTGTGTGCGCATATGTATATAACAAGTAATATAGCTTGAGATGTGAACACGTTTTTGTGCAAGACTAGGAAAGGCTCGCGCAACAGTTCTTATATTTCTTATAACACGTATAGGGAGGAGGAGGAGGAGAGATATATATTTACACAATGTTCATATTAAGATGTTTAACACATTACTTTTTGGGTGTTGAAAGATGACACGACAACAGTTTTACAAAAACACAATGATGATTCTTTATTCATTGGACCGGTCAAATGCTCATGACGTCAGGAATTCACTTGTATCTACATGGTTTAATCTTCTACCCTTCGCTTCCAAAGGGTCAGCCGACCAATGACTGCCAACTGAGTGACTCTCAACTCTCTCTCTGACTGGCTAGCAGACTGACTCTCTGACTGACTGACAAATTTGAACCCATCGAACTATATGGAGAATCGTCCTTTGTCTATGACGTCAAAAGTGGGTTTTTCAAACGTTACTAATTCATGTGACTATACATGTTTGTCCAAAACACACTTCTGCAAACAAAGAATCCTCTCCTAACCTATTTTTTTTAACCTAACCTATTTTTTAACAATGTATTTTTAATTTGTATTGTTCATTCTTTCTAGCTGACATTTTTAATATTCAGCATTATAAAAGAATGAACAATCAATACTTTTTACAATATAAACAATATCTAACTATTTATGATAGAATTTAACAATAGACCTTTTTAACATTCCGATTTCTAACATTTTATTTCTTAACCTTGCTTACAAGGTTCAAGTCTCGGCTTATCCTAATCTCATTTTCATCTATCTAATACTCTTGTTATTTACATGGAAAGGGGACAGCTCATTTCCTGTAACAATGGGGGGGGCTGAATAGGGGTTGAGTGACAAAAATATAAAGTACTTAACTGATTGGTGTAAGCCAAAACCCAAAACCAAAATATCAAGAAGAAAATATCTCTGATCTCAAAGTTTCTGATAAATCGAGAAGGTAGTGGTACAATTCAATTTTAGCCTTTTCTCTCAGTTTCCCTTTACTCAGAATGTTACAGTTCCTCTCATAAAAATTCTGCTGGCTTTTTCTTCAGAAATTAGTCAACAAATGAATCCTATTTTATCCTGGCGACTTTGCCATATGTATGTGATGTCACCGTTCAGTCTCAAGAGACAATGTGTACCTCTGTAAAGATAGCTGCACATGTAATTGTGAGGCAATGGTTCTTCTTGAATTGGCACTGTTTAGGGCCTGTGACAAGAAAAAGCCCAAGACTGACTGGAAACAATGCTGAGATAAGCGAAGAGCACATACAGCACCTGAAATTCTCAAATGGTCACTCATTTTAGTACCGACTAGGCTCAATGTTGCTTAACTTTGATGATCTGATGGGAACTGGTGTGTCAACATGATTATGCCATATACATATATTTTTTTTTTTACATGGGAGTCACCACTTATCAAGGCCCGAACGCCACTCAGGGATAAGGGTTATTGCGTGTACAGTAATCAATGAGTATTGTAGTAATCATTAGTATTGGGGGTTTTGATAGAGTGTCTTACTTAAGGGGGTGGTTTGTCAGGAGTTTGTTTTTGTTGGACTTGAAAACATCCAAGTTGTAGTCAGGTGGGAAACAGGCAAGCGGCAGAAGAGTTCCACTGGCGTGCAGTTCTAAGAAAGAAGCTTTGCTCATGGAATCTATGTTTGGATTAAGGCACAGATAAAGAGTAGGAAAAATTATTGACAGTAGATTCAGCTAGACAGGTGTTTCTCATGAAAGATTGGCGAGGGGGGGGGACGAGTGATTGGAGCTCAGACGAGCACCTGCCATGGAAATAACGATAAAACAAAGACAGGCTCGCAACGTCTCTTCTGTGGGAGAGAGGTTGCAGGGAAGAGAAAAGGGCATCGCCCACTAAACCACAAAGTCTACTTTGTATCCTGTCAAGGCAGGATAGGCTGATTTTAGCAGCTCCTGCCCAGATGTGGCAGCAGTACTCCATCCTTGGACGTACTTACCTTTTATACAGATAGAGAATTGCATCAGTAGTGAGATATCTTCTGGAATGGTAGAAAGATCCCACCATTTTCCCAGCATCCTTGGCAACAGACCTGATGTACGTGTTCCATTTCAGATCAGGAGTAAAGGTCAAACCAAGAAGCTTGTCAAAACATGGAGCCTCCCCAAGACGAGAGCCATCCATTTCAATTGATGCCAGATTGGCATCAGAGCGTTGATGATGTACAGATAGAAGTTTGGTTTTGGATGCATTAAAAGTGACCAGCCACCTCTTCCCCCACTGTACCATGCGCTCAAGATCAGAGGAGAGAGAATTAGAGAGAACTTTGTTATTTACAGCCTTTGAAGTGTTGCCATAGATGGTCGTGTCATCAGCATAGATGTCAGCGAATGATTTAAGTATGTGTTTTGGGAGATCATTGATGTAGATCAGGAAGAGAGTTGGGCCCAGGATGGACTCCTGAGGGACTCCAGCATTAATACTGTGGGCTTCTGATTTCTGCCCATCAACCACTACTCTTATAAACCTATCAGAGAGAAATGATTTAATTATTGAGAAAACATTTCCAGTGATACCATAGCTGGAAATCTTGTGAAGTAGGCCCTTATGCCATACCTTGTCGAAGACCTTTGATATGTCAAGAGCAATTGCCCTGGAAAGGAAGCCTTTGTCAAGAGATTCACTAATCCTATGAGATATAACCGTTAGCACATCTGCTGTAGATCTTGCAGAGCGGAAACCATATTGCATGTCATTAAGAAAGTTGTTTCTGTTCAGATGGTTGACTACTTCTCTATTTAATATGGATTCCAACAACTTACTCATAACACACAGGAGACTTATTGGTCTGTACTGAGACAGAGATGACTTTTCACCTGAATTCTTAAATACAGGGCATACTGATGAGGTTTTCCAGGGTGTTGGAAAGCACTTCTCCTTAAGGCAACGGTTAAACAATTTTGTAAGTATGGGGGCAAGTTCTGGTTGGAGCTTTTTCAGCACTATATCTGGGCCAGTTGCTTTACTGGAATCTAGGTTCTTGATTAGCTTGGCGACCTCACGCACAGATATTTATATTTTGCATAGCCTTTGTCACATAGAGTAGAATTAACTGCAAATTGATGATGGCTGGGATAGAACGCACACTTCTGTTCAGGATCCTGTTTGCTATTTGCCAAAACTGGTGGGAACCAAGCTGCTGCTCAGCTACTTTGGATTTAACAGACTGAGCATATAGCTCTCTTGCATTTTTTATTACTCTTTTACAGTGGTTGCTGGCATTCCTGAAAGCAGCTTTAGTCTCAGTACATCAATTACGTTGTTAGCTATGAAAAAAATGATTCCTGTGCGCGATGGCAGCAGCACATTCTGAGGAGAACCATGGCTGGCTGTTAGGTTTCTGTTGGACTTTTTTGGATGGTATGAATCTGTCTATACCTACAATTAACCATTCGGTCAGGTCTTATACTATGGAGAACACATCCTTTTTAAACATGGAATGCAGAGGTAGATCAGATATGAATGTACGGAAGCTATCCCAGTCAGCCATAGAGTATTGATATACAGTACTGTGGAGAGGTACGTCCGAAGACTTATTACATTTCATTTTTATCTTAACTGATACAGCAGAGTGGTCGGAGGATTCCAGAAGAGATAGAAAGGAACATGAACATAGCTCAGGGGAAATTGTGAGGAAAAGGTCTAGAAGGCTTGCATACTGACCTGTAGTATCGAGCACACGGGTGGGTTCGTGAACAATCTGAGTGAGGTCATAGGCAGTGGCAAAATCATGGCAGAACCTCACTTCATCATCGGTTTTATTTGAGTCGGTCAGTCATTCTACATTATGGACATTGAAGTCACCGCAAATGTGAATGTTAGCCGAAGGATGAGCAGACGTGGTCAATTTTCTCAGATATGCTCTTAAAGATAGTAACCCCACTGTTGTGGGGGTGATAGAGGGCAAATATAAATGCAGTGGTGTAAGCTAGTGCAACCTGGAAGCACATATAAGGTAAATTAGGGTCTTCTCTGGAGATATCCCTACCACATGGAAAGCCATCTTTGATGTAGGTGCATATTCCATGCCCATGGCGATCTTGCAGGTCAGATTTCGATGTTAAGTTAGAGTATCCTTTAATTATGAATTCATCTAGGGAAGTGGTTGGTCCTATACCAATTTCACTTAGAAAGAATATGTCCGGTTTCGTCTCCTGTAACTGGAAGGTTGGAACGTAGACCCCTGATGTTGGAGAAGGAGACCTGGTAGTAGGGGTCTACGTTGAAGGATGGGGTTCTAGGTTTATTCGTGTTTTATTTTTCGATTTGTCTATATATATATATATATATATATATATATATATATATATATATATACATATATATATCCATTCAAAACCAAGCATAGGTTCCAGAGATTTGCCCTTTTTTTGCAACACCGGAAAATCTATAGGCGACTTTTTCATTGTGGTTGTCTTCCTGAGCGTTTATATTGTATGCACCATTCATATCTTGCTTTGATCAGTGAGACACTCTTTTTGGTAGCCAACAACAGGAATAATTTTAATATTTTCTGCAACATGCTCCCTGATTTCTGTCAAATTATTTCCTTAAATTATTTTCTTTCTCTTCGCCTTTAGGAAAAGGGATGGCATAAAGAGATAGAGGGGAGAGAGAGAAAAGAAATACTGTCATGGGGAATGGCTAGAATTATCTGCGTGGGTCATTTCTGTCAGAGTTTTAAATTGTGGATAAAATTTGTAGGAAGAGAGTGGCTGTCTGCCAAGTATAAAAGGAGGGGGATGTCATCTGATTTTCCAGCATTATAGCCCAGTCATGATCTCATGTCATACAATACAATACAATATATATATATATATATATATATATATATATATACATACATACATATACACACACAGATACATACATTTATTTTATACTTGTATTGTGTTCTTACTTGCATCAGCATAGTCAGATGGAATTTATATATTTATATGTTGTATAATATTTCAGGAAATCAGATATATGTTTGATTTTTGTTCAAATGGGGTTATTTAGTATAAGAATTTGAACTTAAGTCAAGCGTCAAACACATATCTGACAAAGGTTATTTTCCCCCGAAATATTATACAAAATGGAAATTCCATATGTCTATCTTAATGCAAGTATAAAATATATATCATATTAATAAAAGGTGAACCTATATTACATTGCATTTCCCTAAAATACACACTAAGAATGTTTTAAGAAAATTATATTGACTTCTTATGTTCTATTACTTTTAGAAATTAATAAAAAATAAATAAAATAGCAGTGTAGAGCTCAGGAGTGAGAGCAAGAATTTTTTTTTTTTTTTTTTCAATTTTGCCAGACAATGCTGGGATACACACCCTATATATATATATATATATATATATATATATATATATATATATATATATATATATATAATATTAATTTTTTTATATATATATCTTAAACATACCTATTCCATTTTTTAACAATCTCCAGCAGCTAATGTTTAGTAAGTATGTATGTAAACTCCTTGATTAATATGAATCGTTTCAATCTGTCAAAGCTTTTTTTCCCCCTGCTTGGAATTGCACCACCGGTCAAAGTACCCCTCTTTCGATTTGGAAATTCCCTTTTTCCTCAGTGTTTCTCAAACCATACTAATGTGCAAAATATTTTAATGCAATATGAACAAATATCTTGTTGCCCAATTCCCCACTCAGATTGGCCTCTATCATAATAGTTCCTTATGTTTGTTTGGGGTGAATAGAAGTTTAAAAAACAAAAACAAAAAAATCAATTTAAAAAAAAAAAAAATCTAGATTCATTTCAACATGACAAAAACTTTCACCAGATATTTCTGGGGAAGAGAGTGTTCTTTTCCTTTCTGTCTTGGATGCAAAAATGTTGCATTTCTCATTTAACGCATTGTCCTCATGATGCAAAATCTTGAGACCAAAAAGTTGTGTAACTTTTGTGAAAGAAAAGCCCATTTACCAAAGCAAAGATAAAAAAAAAAATGAATAAATGTGTCATCCAGGAACATTCCTTCCAAAATCTTAGCACGCTTTATCACTAAATTACTTCTGATGGCAATAACGTAGACTTTAAGGAAAGCATTTACCTATTTATTGCCAGTGTACAGTACTCTATCTCTGAATCTGGCAATGTGTTCTTTCTTATTGTGATTTGTGACAATACTGCATTTGTGAACTCTTATCCTAATTTTTTCGCAATTGTTGTTTCACTATGTTTCGGCCAACTTATTCTCTGACCTTCTCCAAACAATTAACCAGGACAGGATAAGAATGCCGAGTCTTGTAAGTGTATCCCTAGTAAATACTGCCTTCCATAGTTGTTGTTTTACCACTTTTTAAAAATAAATAAATAATAATAATACCATCCAGTACAAAACCCGATAATAGAAGACCAGATAAGAAAACAAATTTGATTTATAAGACTATAAAATCCAACCTTCATCACTATTTGGGGCCCGTGGCACAATGGAGTCTATGGTTCCGGGTGAGCATTGTCTGAAGATAATGGTTTCAATCTTCAAGTAGGCCAGAGGATTAGTTGGTGAAACCATGTTGAGACAACTATGGAAGGCAGTAATTACTGGGTGTACATTTACAAAACTCAGCATTTCTATGTGGTAATCAATTGATTTCAGGTCAAGGTGAAAGTCAGACCCAGAAGCTTGTCAAAGTAGGGTGTTTATCAATCGATATATCAATGGTAGATGTAGAAGACGCTCATGTAAGATTTGGAGAGAAGTATTAAGGGATGATGGATAGATGCTTTGGAATACGATATCAAAACATCCAATGATTGGGGCAAATCAAGATGCTAAATGATGAATAATTTTATATTTTTTCAACTATTATTAACAATTATTCATTTTTTTTTTTTTTAGAGTTTATTTCATTTCTGAATTTTGGAGATGAAGATTGGTTATTCGTTATTATTTGGATTCATTGGACTACTGTTCTCATCTTGAGTGCAATTTTCACGTTTCGGTTGATGTAACCTCCAACCTTCTTCAGATGTATCTTGTCGAATTCAGGAATTTACTTCACGGAGGTAGCATGCTCTTGTTCTGTCAGCCATAACTGGATAGAGGTATTAAGTAATTTGCAATTGTATTTTTCAGTCACCCACACTGAGGACTGAACCTTCAACCTTCAAAAGAGTATCACTTTTTACAATTGATTTTTCTAAGTACTGTAGCCACTGTCCTTGCGGACAATTCTGGTACAAATTTAAGGAGCTTTAAACCTATTCTATTTTTAGTTGTAAATATCATTGATTATTACTATATATTAATATATATATATATATTAATGTTTACACTTATTACTCGTATATATTATCTATTGTTTATAATTAATGGTTCCTATATTGTATCAAATTCTATACTAGATCTACTTAGTAATGGTTCTTTAGCATATGTGCTGCTGCTTTGGGTTGTCTTACTCTACCGTTCTTCCCTGTCTATGATTTTTACTTAGTCCCATAATGGTAGACGGTTTCCCTTTTCCTTCCAGATATGGTCAGCTATACCTGATTTCTCAATCTCTCCACATACTACGGCTTTTCTATGTTCTTCTAACCATACTTTTAATAGATGACACATCTTACCTTTGTATAGTTTTCCATATTTACATGAGATTTCATTTACACAGTTCTTAGTTATGATTTTTTCTGTAGGGGGCTTGACTCCCACAAGCTGTTTCTGGAGAGTTGAATCACTCCTGAATACTGTCCTGATGTCATATGGATTACATATTCGTTGAAGTTTTCAGAAAAGCCTTTCATATATGGTATACAAACTGTGGTGAGTTTCTGAGTGGTGTTTTTTGTGTTTGGTCTAGATTTCTTGGAACTGATGCCATGCTCTCTGGATAGTTGTTTTGGTGGAGGGTTTCTCTTAAAGTGACCATTTCTGCTTGATATGCAGTGATGTTACTATTGCTTTTGCTCGGTGTTGTAGGCAAGGGACGATTCTTTTCTTTACATTGTATGGATGGTGGGAGTTGTAGTTTAGATACTGTCCAATGAAAGATGGCTTTCGGTATACAGATAACATAAACCTCTGACCAATGCAGGTTATCAACACATCTAGGAACGATAATTTGTTATTTTTCCATCATGAACTGTACAGTTAAACAAATTGAGTTCACATGGTCTAGTAATGTTTGAACATCATCCTGATGGGGTCAAGACATGAATGTGTCATCTACATATCGCAACTACATTGTTGGCTTTAGTGGTGTTGATCCTAATGCCATTTCCTCAAAGTATTCCATGTATGCATTGGCCAGTACCGGGGGCAATGGTGATCTTATCGCAAGGCCTTCTTTCTGACGATATATATCAGATCCCATCAAAAAGTATGTAGTTTCTACACAGAAGGTCAACATCTCCATTATGTTGTCAATTGGGATGCAAGTGTATTCTTTCAGTGAGGCATCGGAAGTCAGCTTATCCTGTACCATTGTCAGTCTCATCAGTTCAAATTCCCGAGTTCAACAAGATACACCTGAAGAAGGACAGTGGTTACATCGACCAAAACGTTGTGAAAATCACTCAAGATGGGAACCGTAGTTCAATGAATCCAAATACGTTTATTTCATTATTAATTTAATACAGGTTTTAGTTGCTGCTTTTACATTAGAAGATTTTTTAAGTACACAGGGTGACCAAAAAAAGCAAAAGCTAAATGGAGGCCATCTAGAACATATGCTGTAGAACGGAGAAAAAAAGGCCAAAGACCCTAGTGTTTTGATGTGACGTTTTGAATATAATAAACTAGTTATGACCAAAGTTTCATTTCATTCCAACAAAACACTAAAAAACGGGACCTAATTAGAGTTGGGGCCCGTTTTTTTGGGTCCCCTGGATAATACAACTCATCCTCCATTAAGTTATAGTTGCTTTATTTATACTAGAAGTAATCTATTATGCTAAAACTGAATTTGTTTGTCACACTTTCAAATTTGAAGGTCATGACGTAATTTCTAACAGACTTTTCAAACTTAATGATTAAGACTGGAACAGTATATGTTTTAGTTTTGATTCTAACTGATGTCACCCAAGTCATTTTTTTTTTAAATCATTACTATATATTAGGTACAATATAATAATCAATAGAGGATTGGCTCTATAATAATTAATACAAAATCTGCAGAAATTAAAATATATTTAAATGTATTTTACGACAAAATCACATTGGGGTGGGGTGGGGGGGCACAACTATATACTGGATACAGTACAATAATCAACATGGAACTGGCTTTATAATAATAAATATGAAATCTGAACACCTTAAAATATTATATTTAAGCGTATCATATGACCGGGCAACACCAGATGGCCTTCTAGTATTATTCTGAATCTTGTTAAATGAAACATTTTTATTCTTTAATTCTTAACTTTCATTTTTTGAATGCTTAGTTTTTCCCTAATCATTATATTAAATTTAACATTCATTTTACATGCTGACATGTTCGAGATTAAGATATCTCTGAGTTTTTATTTACACCACTCTCAAATTAATCCTTATCACTTCTATACTTTCCTTGGCAATTGGCAAGGGTGATTTCTGAAAAGCTATTTTAAGTGGGAGATAATCAATGATTAGTTTTTCAAATAACCTTCCTCCCCATGTTAAAAATGGCTTTCTTAAATCTTGCAAAAGTTTGAATTATTTAGAATTATCTCCCTTGTCTTTCAAACTATTGGTACTTGTACAGTTTAATCAAGACATTAAAATATGAAAATATCAAAAAAAAAAAAAGAAAAAAAGTTTATATTGTACATATCCGTTATGAAATGAAGTTCCCCCGGAAAAAAAAAAAAAAAATTCATTTAATTTCATCAAGTAGATTTTTTTGTTTTTTTTTCCATAAAAAAAACAATTTGTTACGATACCGAGCAAACTGTTCGATTTTTAGGAAGAAAAGCTAGCAATAAAGATGGGGAGAATGTGTCAGCGCTTTAAGCTGAGTTATCTCCCCATGGCGTGTTCTAAAAGTCGAAACAAAAATTAAAAAATTAAAAGATATCTACCTTCAACATAAAAACGTTTTTCCGCTGTAAAAAAAAAAAAAAAAAAAAAAACTACTCGATCAAATTAAGTGAAATTTTTTTTCGGAGATCTTCAGTTCAAAACGGATACGTACAATATAATCTTTCTTCAATATTTTCATTTTTTAATGTCTTGATTAAACGGTACAAGTACCAAACTATTTGCAAAATTGTGTCTAGAGATTGTACAAGGGGCATGCAATAAGTAATGCCCCTTACCCACTTCTAGTTGTCTGATCTAGCTGAAATTTCGCATGTGCAATGATTTATATCCCTACAGGTTATGTGGCAAATTACAGCTCTGAACTAATTGTGGTTTCTGTTTTACAGGTGTTTGAACTGAGTCAGGTGTGAAATGGAGCCTGTTGAATGTCGAGCAGTGATCCGGTTTTTGTATTTGAAAGGACGCACACCACAGGAGACTTTTGATGAAATGAAAGAAACTTATGGTGATAATACCCCATCATGTGACCTTATAAAACGCTGGCATCGTGAATTCAAACATGGCCAGAAGTCTGTGGAAACAGCTCCCAGACCTGCCCCCCCCCTTCTGCCATTGATGAGATATCTGTCCGTCAAGTTGAGGCTGCCATTTTGGAAAATCGGCACATTACTATTCGCCAAATAGCCCAAGATGTCAGGATTAGTACAGGGTCTGTGGAAACTATCATTCATGACCATTTGCATATGCATAAGGTGTCGGCCAGATGGATTCCCAGGTTAATCACACCATTCCAGAAGCGAGAACGCGTCGAGTGCTCGAAGATGAATTTGAAGATGTGCCAAGAAGATGAGTCAAAGTTATTCAAAAGACTGATTACACAGGATGAAACCAGGGCCCATCACTATGATCCAGAGACCAAAGCCCAGTCAATGCAGTGGAAGCACTTGGACTCACCACCTCCAAAGAAGGCAAGGGTGCAGCCCTCCACTGGCAAGGTCATGCTCACAGTCTTCTGGAACCAGGACGGAGTAGTGATGATAGATTTCCTGGCAAAGGGTAGCACAATTACAGGAACCTATTATGCTTCACTTTTGAGGAAATTAAGGGAAGCTATTAAAATCAAGAGATGGGGCAAGATCAGCAAAGGTACCCTCCTCCTGCAGGACAACACTCCGGTCCACAACTCGCATGTCGCCAGATTAGAAGCACGGGTGTGTGGTTATGAAATCCTTCCCCATCCTTCCTACTCTCCTGACCTTGCACCCTCTGACTTTCACCTCTTCTCAGCCATGAAGTTGTTTTTGAAAGGAAAGCGTTTCCCAGATGATGCAGTCTTGATTTCTGAAGTCACGTTGTGGTTGGAGGACCAACCTGGGGTGTTCTACAAAAACGGTCTCCAGAGCTGCATCAAACGATGGGAGAAATGCATAACTCTGGATGGTTCCTATGTAGAGAAAGACTAATAATTGTGCCAAGTTTCGTTGTTCTACTGCTATGGGAAATGGGTCAGGGGCATTACTCATTGCACGACCTCATACATCACCACTTTGCCATAAAATTTGATCAGTTTATGTGATTTTTGGTGCACAATATTTTCTTTCTATCATGGGTATGTACACCATAAAAATATTTTGGTTCTTGTTCAGAATTACTCCTATATCAAAATAACAAAACTAGAGAAAAATGTATAAGATGTACATACCCATGACAAAACAAAAATATCATATTCCAAAAATTATGTAAACTAACCAAATAGTTTCATTTTTATAAAGAAAATCATTTTTAAGCAATTAATGAGAATTTGAAGGCATTACAACAAATCTACTAAGTTTGAATTATTATTGAGTTCTCTCTTCATTTTTGACATTTTTTTCTTTTCAAAATGGTGGGTGAGCAGGCACTCCTTGGATATTCATAAAACTTGATCATTCTTATTTACAAATAAAACTACTTGATCAATTTACAGAATTTTTGGAATATGATATTTTTGTTTTGTCATAGGTGTGTACATTATACAGACAAAAAAAAAGTTTTTTTTTATTTTGAAAGAAATGTGGAAGCTATGGATTGCATTAAATCTTATACTCTGAGTATGTGCAGCATACAGTCATAAAATGAACAAGTGATGGAAAGTTTATTAGAACAATTGGTGCTTACTTAGAATGACACTAGAAAAAATACAGAAAAATCTTTATGTATTCATCACAGAACAAAGATGTCATATTCCAATAATCACATAAATTGATCAAGTATTTTTTTTAACTAAGAAAATTAAATTTTATGAATAAGTGAGACAGTGATTTAATCGGCCATAATATATAAGGGGAAGACAACTCAATTTGAACTATTGAGATCAAAATCAACCTTATAATGGATAAAATTTACTATTAAATTTGATAAAAGTAGCAAATTTTAATTTATGCCAACAGAAAAAAAAAAATCAACCAAAGTGCTCAATCGTTAAAAGAAGAGCTGTGTATTTTTTGTCTTTTGGTCAACTGATGATTATTCCGATTTGTTAACCGTTTTTGTTTTTTTTTAAAGCCAGGTTAATATCGATCAGTCTTTGAAGCCTAATACCGCAAGTGGAATGCAGACAACATTTATGGAAGACATCCAACTGATACATATGGTACTTGTATGGTGTCTATGACTGAGCCATACAGAAGGGTAGAAAGATAATAACTTTAGATGCTGGTGTCGATTGCTGATCTTTTGAACTAACTCATTTCAAATGAAAACATTTTTACGTACTTATATGTTATGTCGAAATCAGGATAATTTTTTTAAATTTCACAAAAATGGTTTAGTAGAAAAATAATTACAAGTAAAAATAAAATCTATCAAATTATCGAGTTTTATTGCATATTTTAATGTTGAAAAGTTATGCAACCAATTCAGTATGACAAACTGACTTATCATAGACTAAAATTAAGAGTCCGTCAGTTTTAAACAGAAAATAATTGTGAATGATTTTTTTGAAAAAATACATCTAGCACATCTTCTACAGAATCATTTTTCATAATTTATATTAATTTCAACATGACACATAAGTAATGTTTTCACCTGAAATGTGTTGATTTAAAACAGCACAAATCTACACAAGCATCCAACTTAGTATAAATGAATCTTTGTATCAAGTTGGATATTATGCTCATCCCATAAACACGATTATATGTGTGTGTGTATATGTGTGTGTTTCATGTATTCACTTTTTACTTTATAAGGAAATATATTATGCATTGATTTTCAGTATTTACTTCAACAGTGCTCAATATGTAAGTAAAGCTAATTCTATGTAGCTTAATTGCCATATATATATATATATATATATTCAAAACATATAGCATCCAATCAATATGATATATGAATAGCTCTTGTAGAATTTCAAACTTATTATAAAAAAAAAAAAAAACTTATATAAAACAAAAACCTCAAATAAAAACAGAAATATTAAAATAAAAGAAATTGACAAAAAAGAAATGAGATTTTATACAATATGGACAGTTTTTTTTTTCTTTAATGAAATTCTTTTGTATAATTCTTTGTGTGGTTAATATAAGTAGAGGGAGTTGAAATAATGTTCATGCCAAAGATGGTGTTTGTCTTGTGATAGCAGCGTATTGTTTGACAAAGGCAATTGCTGACAGTTCTTTACAGAATTCTTCCAAGACAATCACTGCAGACATCTGGTTGAAATTTTCATTGTCCATGCTGGAAAGATAATTAAAGAATTCAAATTGAAACTAGACATAGAAAAAGAAACTTGCAAGCATCAATTTTTTTTATTGAATAGAGTTCATCACCAGAAGACATATTTCAATTTTAAATATGCAGACCAAAGTTTACTTGATAAAGATAACATTTTAAATTAGCGAATCAATGTCTACAATGGTATGTGTGTGTGTATGCATATGTATGTGTGCGTTTGTGCATATGTATGTGTGTGTGTGCATATGTATATGTTTAAATTGACAAGGGATGCCCTCACTTTGCCAGATGAGATTAAAAATGGCAATCAGTTCAAATTGCATTTGGGACAACCAGTTTTGTGTAACATTTCATGGTTTCCTTGGGGAAGTATGGTCATGAGCCCCCCACTCCACCCACACACTCTCTACCAAGTGTTTTTTTTTTTTTTTTTTTTTTCAGAAACACCATCTTGCATAGTACGGAAACCATGATCAAGATCAGTGACATTTATTTTTTGCTTTTATTCATCTCAAACAAGGCATATAGCCACTTGGGCATAAGGGACTACTATTTGGAACTGAGTCTACAGGGGGGACTATGTAAGGAGTCATGAAACAAGATATCTGTTTGCGTGATATTTAAATTTCAGTATGTTAGTACAGTCAGAGGAACAGGAAACGAGGAGGGAATTCCAAAGTCTAGCAGTCTGAAGGAAGAAATTATTAGAGTAGAAAACCTTTACTGCTTGTCAGATTAGTTGGGGCATGAACATTAAGAGAGTACAAGTGCTACAAGTTCGTTAGAGCACATTCCATTAAAGTACTTGTAAAACGGGTACAAAGATGCAACATTGCGTCGATGAGACAAAGGACAGAGATGACTCTGCAGTCACTGTTGACCAAGGGTTTGCCTTATCTGTCAACAGCAGATACTATTTTGACAATGTTAGTTTTGCAAGAGAGGTGTCATCATCAACCTCCCACATACAGCAATAACAAGAAAAGTTCAGACGAAATTAAATGAATTCAGAAAAATAAAAGAAATTAAAGTGGCATATTTGGGAACAATTAAATGAAATATTTAACATTTATATCATACTGGCTGTATATACCCGTCATTGCCAGACAAGAGTTTAGTCACATACTATTTAAGATGCAGTGAATATCCTAACTTTTAATTGTTATGATTTTCCTGAAAGTGGGCCACATGTTGGATTTATGGAAGCATAAGACACATCTTTGTCTATGAAAATCAAACAGTCAAGAGGAAATAACTAATAACTTAAATAGTTTTTAAAGCTACTGATGTGTGGTGTGTGAAATAATTAAAAATAAATCAACTTTAATATTTTTAAATAGAACAATTAAAACAATTCTATTACGATAACCCATAAATAACAGAGCTAATTATTAAGATAGATTTCTTTAATATAATACGTAAATTAGGTGACTTCTATAATGTAGATTTCCTTTGAATAAATAGTATACATAGAAATGATGATGTAATAACAGTGTATAAAAGTCTGTTTTCAGTGTGAAAATAAATTTGTTAAACAGTGTACTTTTTGAGTATATTATTCAAATTGTGAGTGTTTCTTTTGTATTTTTTTTTTTTTTTTTTTTTAGCTGGACGTATAAACATACAGACAACTGTCATTTATATAATAGATTAATAATATCAATATCTGTGAAAGACCATGATTGTCTTATCACCATAACAAATAAAAACAGTTTTTTTTTTTAAACACAATAGATACAAATAGTAGCCCCCATTATGGTTGAGTGGCAATATGCCATGTTTTGGGTGAAAAAAAGTTTGCAACAAAATTTACTTAGTCACTTCAAGAAACTAATATTTTCAAATATAAAAAAAAATTCTTAAATTGAGAAAAATGCTCTTGTAAAATTCAGGTTTATTTACATAGAAAAATTTTAAAAAAATAAAAATAGAAAATTTTTCAAATTAAGAAAAAAATTCTAGAATTAAAAATGAATAATTTGGAAGAATTTTGTTTTTCTTCATTTTTATATGTATTTATTTTCCAATGAAAGGCATGGAAACTTTAGAACTAAAAAATGTTACTGAAAAATACTAACATTTTAAATTTACCTAAAATAAAAATTGACAAATAAAATGAATAAAATAGAGAAAATATTTCAGAAAAAATGAAAAATACCAGATAAAAAATAAAAACTGCAACCAACAGAACCTCTAGATTTAAAGAGGTTAAAAACATGTCTTCTGCTTTGGAAATTCTATTAAACCATTAAAGAGTGAAAGACACTTGATCCAGCTCAAGAAGTAACTCTACAAATATTATCATCATCATCATCAATAAACTTTATCAAAATTTTGAGCATCAAATTCAAATTCATAAATCATAAATTATACAATTTTCACTCAAAGATTTTAATTCGACCACAAAATAGAAAAATAAATTAAACATTATTTGTTTGCAGTTACCAGTTCAAAGATTTTGGCAAAGAGAAAACTTCCACCCCAGCACCAAAATAGATTGAAACATATTTAAGAAAAACCGTTACCATTTTGTTTAAAGAGTTTTCTAATGTGAAAGGGTACAGAGGAAATGTCAAAGAAAAGAACCAATTTTTTTATCCAAGATAACCAAATTATATTTTAGATGCTTCCAAGATTTATACAAGAGGTGGCATTTGTTGGTGTGTAATGCTCAAGTTTGAAATAGCATTTTCTTTAGTTTGTTATGCTCAAGTCTGAAATAACATTTTCTTTGGTTTGTTATGCTCCAGTCTGAAATAACATTTTCCTTGGTCTGTTATGCTCAAGTCTGAAATAACATTTTCCTTGGTCTGTTATGCTCAAGTCTGAAATAACATTTTCTTTGGTCTGTTATGCTCAAGTTTGAAATAGTATTTTCTTGGGTCCATAATGCTCAAGTTTGAAATAGTATTTTCTTGGGTCCATAATGCTCAAGTTTGAAATAGTATTTTCTTGGGTTCATAATGCTCAAGTTTGAAATAACATTTTCTTTTGTCCATAATGCTCAAGTTTGAAACAACATTTCCTTGGTCCATAATGCTCAAGTTTAGAAAAGCAAGTCTGAATTAGCATTTTCTTTGGTTTGTTATGCTCAAGTCTGAAATAGTATTTTCTTGGATCCATAATACGCAAGTCTGAAATAGCATTTTCTTTGGTTCATAATGCTCAAATTTGAAGTAGTATTTGCTTGGGTCCATAATTCTCAAGATTGAAATAACATTTTTTTCAGTCTATAATGCTCAGTTTGAAATAGCATTTTCTTGAATCCATAATGCTTAAGTTTGAAAGGGCATTTTCTTTGGTCTGTCATGCTCAAGTTTGAAAGGGCATTTTCTTTGGTCTGTCATGCTCAAGTTTGAAAGGCCATTTTCTTTGGTTCATAATTCTCAAGTTTTAAATTGCATTTTTAAATAAACAAAAAAACCTGTGTTACAAGATTAGATGTTGAATGTGAAAAAATGAAAAATTTCACATAATTTTTGTTTAAGAAAATGAAATTTGGAATTAGAAGTTAGAGATTATTATGGAATGAAGTAGAGGAGCAAGACTAATTATGTCACTTGGGAATTCAACATCAAAGTGTTTAAATGTTTGTTTTTCAAACTGCTAGAGTCTGGAAAGGGAAATTGTAGTTGATTTTTAACTATAAATTGATAAATAGTAATTCACAGAGCAAATAAAAGTTATTTGTTGTTCTTTTTAATTGTTTCTATTGTTCCAGCTACAAAAGAAAAAAGGGAAGAAAATACCATATCCATGGCTGCTACTGTCACCATTGCTAAAAGATGTTTCTATCTTATGAGCCAACTATTTACATGTCAATGAGAGACTCAGCTGTTTTTCTGTACGGCAGGCAATCAAATAATTCCTCATGCAATGTTACAAGTCGCTTATTGGTTATTGGTAATGTTATTACATCTGTTCATTTGTGATGATGAAGGGTTCGACCTATACTGCCTCCATCAAATTCTACAGGTTCGCCGTCTCCAATATCCAAATCACTTTTTAAAGAAATTACTTTGCTGATTCGGCCATGATGCATATTGAAACTCAGGATAGTTCATCCACAAAGCAATAGCTCTGGAACTACTCCAAAGTTGGCTAAAATGCCTAAGAGGCCAGTTGAAGATATGGTTACACACCACCAAAGCCGACCTTGAACATACTTCTGGTTCACAGGTTTACAGTGTTAACCACTAGCCTTGGGACTGGCTGCTTACCACTCTCTTTGTTGTTGCGAACTGTTGCGCATGATCTGCATTCATTCGGGACATTGTGTGTTCTACAAAAAGGAGCCAGCTTAACCCATCCTGAGTGAATGTCGCTTCAAGTAAAGCTTTGTGATGGATATTCTTGAAATAGCATATTTGACAAGAGTTTTAGATAAGTCCATGCACCTCTTATAAGAGGCTCTGTCTATCCGCCCGTCAGGCTTATGTATAGCAGTTTTGTCGATAACGAACTGAATGTATACAACTAAAGAATCGATCTTTTCAGAAGAGACAAATAATAGAAGAGAGAAATAAATAGAATAACTATTTTAACACCTTTATCAAAAACCAAATAGGATTTTTAAATTCACCTGCTGACAGACTGACCATTCCATGGCATTAATCTAAATGCTGTTTTTATTCTTTGCCGCCTAAAAATAAGACATTTTTACATTAAGACATATTTTTTAATACCATTATATTGGATAAAAAATTATTTCAAATTTTTTAAAAAATGTTTGATTTAGAAAAAAATAAACCATACACAAATTTTGAACACAAAGATAGGTTAAAACATTACACAATAATTTGTAAAATTAAATTTTAGAAAATAATCTATACAAATAAAATAGATGTATGTATGTGTGTGTCTGTGTGAAAATATTTAACTGATAAACTCTTAAACTACTGGTCACATAACACTGAAATTAACAGGAAATAGTAATCATACACCAAGGATGATTTATAAGAAGTAAAATATTTGAGTGGATAAATAACGTGTACAGAAATATGTCAGCAAGTTGAAATGTAAACTGTTCATTGCAACTTACCAACATAGTTCTATTACTTTTGCACGTACATAAATTCATTCATAGCTTGAAGAAATTTAATTAAAAAGTTTTCCTATCTGTCGATAGCTCAAATAATAGGGAACATGGCTGAAATGCTAAATGTTTTGGTTTTGATTCTAGCTGATGGAACCCAAGTTCTTTTCTTTTTTAAATCAGTACTATATATTAAGTACAATATAATATTCAATAAAGAATTGGCTCTATAATAAATACAAACCCTGCATGAATTAAAACGTATTTAAGAATATTTTCCAACTGGGCAAAATTAGCCGCTAGTAAATAAATAAAAAAAATATAAATTAAATATAAAATTAATAAATGAAACCAAGTAAATCTAAATTAAAAATGTTGAACTTCAAAAGAAATTTTTATTATACCATTATATCGGAAAAATAAAAAATTTAGTGGCATTAATCTGAATGTTGTTTTTACCTTTTCCTGCCTAAAAACGTTTTCATATTGAGACATTTTTAAGATCATTCAGAAATAGATAAATTTTAAATTCATTTAGAATTTTTTTTAAATTTAAGATTAAGAAAAAGAAAACTTTTTAAATAATTTAATTAGAAATTAAAAAAATAATTTGAACCCCCTCCCCCCAAAAAAACAATACCTACACACAAATTTTGAACACAAAGGAAACAGGTTTTAAAACATTCAGCAATAATTTGTAGAATTAAAAAGCAATGAAGTCAAATCTAAATTAAAAATGTTGGACTTCATTGCAGTTTTCACAATATATCATCTGAATTCTACAATGTTAATGTAGAACACTCGTCTTGCCCGGAACACGAATCGCCTGGAAACCATTGAGAGATGCAAGTAAACAAGTGAATACCCTTCATCAAACACCTGCCATATTCTTGACATCTTACTTCCCTGGGGTTGGATTCATTCAAGTTCCAATATCTTACAATTGACACAAAATTATTAACCATCTAGTCAAAAACCGTTAGCTCCTTTTTGGTCTCCATGTCTAACTCATGCAGACTTATCTACAAAGTCTGAAAACATGGGCGATCTGATCATTTTCAGGAACACTTTTTCACAGAATTTTTTTTTTTTTTAACTAAGACGTTGATTGATTATGTTTTTACAAGGATTATAAAAGCAAAGGATTTCACAAAATCAGAATACATTGGCATGTCATAATGGACACCATCTCTTCCATTCACTGCTCAGAAATGCACTATTCCATTCACTGCTCAGAAATGCACTAATAAAATATGTGAATGTTGTGACAAAGTTTAATACAAGTATCGCTCTATTATGACTAAAATACATTGTGATGTCATAATAGTTTCTCTCTCGCTGCTCTTGTTGGAAACACAAGAAATTATTAGTTATTTATCTTTCTGTCGATCTATATATATATATATATATATATATATATATATATATATTATCGATCTATCTATCAATCTATCTGTATGACTGGCATAGTGAACGGGAAGGTGTGAGCCGTGTTTTGATATATTATTAAAACATGTCAAAGTCACATCAAACTCTGTGACCAATCAATTGCACCAGAAAAGTGTCTGATAGCTGACCTGGAAGTGTGTGTATGTGATCACGTGTTCTAGTTAGCTGAGAAAATAGTCAAAGTTGAATTGAGGACGTCAATAGAAGATGGTCTGAAAGGGGTATCCTCTCAGAGGGGGAAGCGTCTCAGACGTGGGACATGTAAGAACTAACCATCCAGGGAAAGATCAGCGATCACTCCCCTGCTAGATGTCATGCCTTGGAGTGAAAAACTACATAAAAATACACAGCCTCTTGATATCTCTGATGCAACGTCTTCATTTACACAGAATCCTTCTCCCCAAGAATTGCTAAAAATCTTCTAGAGGCTGACAGCAGAATCAGGTATGTCTTCGAATAAATGTGTTTATGTTATATGTCCACATGCACACACCCTAAAAGAGTCAATTACACACTACGAAAATGCTAAGAACACACACCTAGACGATCATGGAACATAAATAAACTACAACAAAATAACTTAAGGTTCAGATAGTGAAGAGCCACTATAGACATTTAGTGCCACGTACACACATTCAGATGAACCCTTCGTCACATACATATGCAGTATGCCCATGCAGTGTATATACAACATACGTCAATCCCATTATATAACACTCTCCTCTCTTGCTTAAATAGCCTTCCTCTTCTGTCTTATTTTGTCTTAATACAGAGGTTCTTAACCAGGGATAAATTTATTCTTGGGGGTAAAAAAAATTATATAATCAGAGGTAAGTAATCAAACTACCTGAATTTTAAAAACATTTCTTTTTAAATTGTGTCATGTCTTAAAAAACGTAATACAAATTAACTTCATAATTTTCTACTTAGAAAAAAAAATTGATTTTCTTTATTTTTGTGATACGAATGTATAATATTTTTATCCAAAATCTAAAGTCCTAAACAATAAAAAAGGTTCTTTTTGACCTCGTTTTTTTGTCACTTTATGATGGCTACAAAATTTTGTATGAGAGTAGGAGGTAAATGGAAAAATATATTTCTTATATTGTTCTAGCTGGGGATGAGGTATCCTACCAGATACCAGACATTCACCCATTATCTCATACATTCCAACTGAGAGATCTTTTTAAGATTCTAACCATTCTTATTATTTAAATCTCTCTCACACTTAGTTGATCAGATATATTTGCGAGGTAGTTTTTGAATTTCTTTTTCAATCCTGTTGTGCCTATAATTACTAGAATTATGGAAATCTTAAGATTTCAGTTTCTTTTCATATCATACATAAAACGTATTACTTTGTGTAAACAAAAAACATCTTTATTAAAGTTATATTTTTAAGTACAGAAAAAAAACATGACTTTACTTTTTTTGTTTTATGAGAAAACATCATAGATATTAATCAAATTGCAAAAAAATTTCTTATATACTACGAAAAAAGTCCCAAAAGTTTGTATTAATAAAATCAATATAACTTGAAAAATTAATCTCTTGAACTAACAATATTATGATTCTAACCGTCCCTTTAAAACAATTGTTTGGATATCTCTTGTACTTGGATCACCAAGTATATTAACCAAGTAGCTTTTGAAATACTTTTAAATGATCCCAGTTATTACAATTATTTGAATCATGGAGATCTTCCTAAGATTCCCGTTTCTTTTCATGTGATACATAAAACCTCAGTATTTCATATTAATAAACTGCTAAATGTTTTGATACATTTAAGTATTAAGTTATGACATTAAAATACACTGTGATGACATAATAGACTCCCTCTCTTTCTCCCTACTTTTCTAATTTATTCTGACATCACAATAGACCTACTATCTTCTCTTTTCTTTTGATGTTATAATAGATCTTTTATCCTCACACTATTTTACTTCAAGGTCAAAAACTTGCTAATGGTAAGTGTTAGTGTTACATACGGGTGTATATTTTTTTTTATACGCCTCTGTTTTTCCTTTCAACTGTATTCTTATTGATGCCAATCGCATTCGATAAATAATGTTATGTTTATCTAATAAATGACAAAATCTTTGGTTATAAAAACAATCACTTATTTGACAAATGGGCATGGAACAATAGAGAGTGAATGGGTGATAGGTGGCAGGCAGAATTCAGTAGATACATCTCGCTCTTGGGTCATGACCGAGCGTTTTTTGTTCACATAGTTCTGTTTTTGGCATTGCCGGCCTCTCATTATTCATCATTAGACAGAATAGATTCTGACCTAGAAAACCGGAATTCTTCCCTCTTTGTCAGAAACATCGCTCATGGCATATGGGGACTAAAGGACAAAATAAGAGAAGCAAGTTGTATTTTCATCCTTCTCTTTCTCTATGATTTGAATATCATAATACATCTCTTTTACAAAATTGAAAAAAAGACTTATCAAAGAAACATTAAAATCTCAAAATGCATTGTGATGACATAATAGACTCACCCTATTCTTCTCCTTAACTTATTCTGATATCATCATGGACCTACTCACTTTATCTTGTTTTAATGTTATAACAGACCTCCTCTCTCATTTTTATCTCACAATAGACCTCCATTTTTATTTTCTATCCTTCTCTTTCTCCATTAGTTGAATACCACGATACATCTATCGCTTTTACAAAATTAAAAATAAAAAAATCATTATCAAAGACACATTAAAACTGGTACACATTTTTTTAGATTTTGAAGAAAATGTTGAAAATGCAGTTTTACTGAATGGAACATCCTAGAAAGAATAACAAAGAAACTGTTTAAAAATGTGAAAAATTAACAAAACAATTCACAAGATGTTGACATGCATCGATATACAAAAAGGAACATGTAGACAACGAGCATGGAAAACAAAAAAAAAAAGACGGATGGTACTCACCAGAAAACCGGTGGCGATTTCACATGACGCATGCTGCAGGCAACACAAGAGCAAGATGAATGGAGGAGGAGGAGAAAGAACACAAAATAGAGTACAAACCAAACTCATCAAACAAAGAAATGCATAACATTAAAAAAAAAAAAAAAAAAAGGCCGCTCGCAGAAAGGATGATGGAAAGCTGTTAAAAGCAGCAGTGCAGGTACATGCGGAGAAGATGAAGTGGAGGTTATGATGAAAAGTGCAGAGATTAGGATGCAAATAAATTTTTAAAAAAATATTTTCTTTTTTTATATTAAGGCACAAGCATATTTTTTTTTTCATTTATAAATTATCCTCCTTGAATTTCCAGTTATCTTCCTTGACAACCAAATATGAAAGCTTTAAATACTTTGTTTTGAGGCTAGAATAAAGGTGTAGTAGCTGTTCTGTCCACAGAAGTACTCTTGAATTGAAACAATTTAAAATTTTTATTTCCTTTTTTGTAGAGATGGACTCTTCACATTAAAAAATTGATATAGCGTCTTTGTCAAAGTGGGAGAAGCAAGCAAGTACATGAAATACTGTTTTTCATTCTTAGAAATAAGGAAGAGCAGAATCAATCGGTGCTTGTCCTGAAATTCACCCATATTAAAAAGAAAAACAAAGAAAAATCTGTATGATGTACGTACACATGACGGAAAGAAAATATTGTACACTAAAAGTCATATCAATTGATCAAGTAGTTTTACTTTTGTAAAGAAAATCATTTTTAAGTGGATTTGTGTTTTTCCAATGCCTCCCTTCCTGTGTTAAGAATGGCTTTCTAAATTCTTACAAAAGTTTGAATTATTTGGAGTTATTCCTTCAGACTGTTTTCAGGATGGTATTGTGAGATCATTGCTCTTGTTTGTGTTGTTGGATTTTCTTGTTTAAAAATAAAACTACTTGATCAATTTACATGATTATTGGAATACATCACAAGTGCATACATCATACAAACTTTATTTTTGTTTTTCCACGGGTGGAAACTCTGGCCAAGTACTGAAAAAATCTTACCACTTTTCTAAAAAAAAAAAAAAAATTAAAAAAACCTGAAAATCAGGGATTCATTTGTAAAGTAGACATTTTTCTAAACTTGAACAAAAAAGCTACCTAATTAATCGAAGCTAATTTTCAGTTTTGAAACGAAATAAACCTGAATTATATCAAATTTTGAATTTCAATATGTCCTATATTGATGAAATCATTTGTCAATGTGAACTAACAAGTTGGAATTTTGAGAAAGCATCAACAATTTCCCATGTTGAGAGTCTTATCGGGGAGAAATAAATACTGATTTTTGATCTTACATGCTTGGATTTCACCGAATTAGGTTATGTAGATTTAGAAATATATCGGATGAGAGATAACCAAAACAGGAGGAAAACACAAAAAAAACTATTGAAACTTATATGTTGAAGAGGGGAGGAAGGAAAGAAGAGTTATTTTGCAAATAATGGTATCTGTGGGACTTAGCTGTAAATTGATGTTAATAACAGTTTAAAAAATAAAACTATTTAATCAATTTATATGATTTTTGGAATATGATATTTTCATTTTATCACATCATATAGATTTTTCTTTATCTTTGGGTTTTAATATAAGGAGAATTCTAGACAAGAACCCATAGTTTTTTTTATATTTAAAACCATAAATGTTTTTATATGCTGCCAAGAAGCAGAAGACGCAGAGAATGTATGCCGTGCTCATAACCCAGATGTCCAAAAATCAAAAGTATGTTTGGTTCTTGTCCAGAATTCTCCCTATATTAAAAAAAAAAAAAATTAAAGAAAAATCGCTCTTATGTAGGTACCTGTGACAGAATAAAAATGTCATCTTCCAAAAATTATGTAAATTAATCAAGTAGCTTTTATTTTAAACTAACAATATCAAACTTTATGAAGAAGCAAGGGCAGTGTGTCGTCCACCATCTTGAATAAACAAAGGGAGATAACTGAATTCAAACTTCTGAGATTTCTTTTGTTTGTTTTCAGCCTTGTAATGACTACAATTTACCATTACTTGCTTAAAATCGTAAAAGAATTATATATATATATATATTTGAGCAATTTACATAATTTTTGGAACATGATCTTTTTATTCCTTCACAGGTATGTACATCATAAAGACTTTTTTGTATTTTTGTTTTTTAATATATGAGGATGTCTGGCTAACCACCATATGTTCTGCTACCAGATGTTAATGTTCCTTATACTTTACATCGACATTCACTGCTGCATTCCACTGAGCATTGGCATATCTGCCTTAAATAGTTTCCACTTTCTGTATAGTAATTTAAGGGGAGTAACTTGTCTATCCTCTGGCATTAAAATGATATTCAAAGAATTTTTACTTCATGAACGAATCTGTTATTTTCTTCAGCAGTGAACAACTTACGTTTTTTTCTTCATCTCCTTTAGCTTTCCATGTTGACTCAAATAATCCATCATGGCTCAATATGGTATGCATTCGCAGTTCACCTTCCATAAACGAATACCCTGTTCTTCAAACGGCTTGCTTTTATGCAAGCAACGATCATCTAATTTACATACGAACAGCAAGAATTCACATTATTTTCCCATGACCGTTGAGGACAAAATCAGCTGCACATCGCCATTTTAGTTTTTCTATTGTTAAGTAACTGAACTTTACAAAACGTGCAGACATGTGGACATTCCTGAGAAAAGTCATTTTCGCCATCACTAGAATTTTCCCGACAGTCTTCTTCCCTGGATAGAGTCAAATGGAATTGAGCTGACAAGTTCAAAGAGTCAAGTTGAATTTTAAAAGTGATTTTTATTTTATTTTTTGTTTTATAGGAAGCAAGAATGCAAGAAAAAATCCCATCACCATAAATGAAGAAGAAAGCAAATAAAACTGTGTGCAATTCTTAATTATCTTGATAAAAAAACAAATTAGCAACTATGCAACAATAGAGGGGAAAGCACTTATTACTATGAATACAAGGCAACCAAATTTATTCATAGGGAAAGTATAAATGAAGCAGAAAAAGACTAATATGCTCAGTGCAGATTATAAACATAAAAAAAAAAAAATCAAAATAAAATAAAGTTAAATTCAAAAACCTTACGTCACTTGACTTCTGCTTTCTATTTAACAGTGTGTAACAAGGAAGAGGCACTTTTGATTGATATTTACATAATTCCAGTTTAATTTTAAAAGTTTACATAAAAAATAGTCTTTACTTTGAAAGGCTTCTTTTTCAGAACGGTCTCATTTTTTAATAAAATGTTATAATCAAAATATTTTTTTTAAATATATATTTTTATAGTCTTTACTTTGAAATGCTTTTTTTACAGAATTCTATTTAATAATATATTCAATCGAGTATTTATAATATAAAATATTTTATAACTAAAGTATTTCATTTTAGCAAAAAATCTGGAAAAAAAGACCAACAAAAGTTGGATAAAAAAATTTCTGAAACCCAATTCAATAGAGTATTTATAATATAAAATAATTTATTTTAGCAAAAAAAATTTAAGAAAAGGACCAATTAAAACTTGCATAAAAAATAAGTCTGAATCCCAATTCAATAGACTATTTATAAAATAAACATTTAAAATATTTTTTAAAAATCTGAAGAAAAAAAAACAATTAACATTGTTAATTTTTTAATTATAAGGAAACTGGAAGCCATTATGTAAACATTAATCAGGAAGGACTTTTCCTTTGTATACACCGGTACAACTTTTGCAAAACAGAAAGCGGAAGTAAAAATGATATGATCTTATTGAATTTAACCCAAATATAAATATTGTAAAAAGATACAATGGGCAGTTTATAAAAATAGAACAAATTTATTGAAAGTTTAAAATATCAAATCAGTTGAAATATTAGTTTATTTAAAATGTATTATTGGACTTCAGGCAGTGACAAAAAATATCCATTAAAATATAATGAAAAAATTAAGCTAATTGCTCAAGAACATGGGTTACTGTTAACATAAAACAAACATGAAATGTTACTTTAATTCTTTCTGAAATTTTTTTTTACAGGAGAAGTCACTGATTATCAAGGCTCAGAGGCCACTCAAGGATAAGGGTTAATGAGTGAACACTAATAAATGGTAATGGTGGAAATTAATTATTTACAAGGATAGCTCAACAAGAATTTGTTTGTTGGATTTGAAGACAACTATGTTATAGTTAGCTGGGAAGCAGCCCTATGGTATTGTGTTCCACAGACAGCTTTAGGAAAGAAGCATTGTTCATAGAATTTTTGTTTAGTTTTAAGCACCGATGGAGAGTAAGGGAAATTGTTGGCAGTGGTTGTAGCTAGACGAGTATTGGTTGTGAATGTTTTACAGGAGGGGGACCATAGATTGAGGCATCTGCACTATTAATTATGTTCATATTAATTCCAAGTATTTTAAAATAATTTCTCTCAAAAAATGTTATTTTCTAAAACAAGCATAATACTTAGATTTTTTTAATAATCAGTCAACATACAAAATCATTAATTAGACTTCATTTTGTGCATAAATATAAAAAAGAAAAATTAACAGAAATTAAAAAAAAAACAAAAAAAACATGCCTTTTAGTAGAACCGAAAGTTGATAAAACATTTAAGCATGCTATTTAGTAACAAAGTTAAACTTGGTATCTCAAAGTTCCGAGCGAGCAAGTCACCAAAAAAAAAAAAAAAAAAAAAATTGCAACTACCAAATTATACTAACAATCAATTTTTAAATCTATGATTAGAAATCACCATTTAAACTAAGCTATCACACAGATATTGTAAAGGATTAAGAGCAATTTTTTAAGCCATAGCTGATCAGGTGTAACAACAGCATATATAAAATATAGAAAAGTTTTATTGTTAATACAGGATGACATCTCAAATACAACCTACCCATGGAATCGTTCATAAAATTCACAATCCTTTATGAAATTCAACCATATTTGGTACAAATACACTCCAGTCTATGCCTGACTTGTCCACAAAGTTTAAATGATGAATGTCCAATAGCCTTACTGTTCAATAATATGCAAGGATTGTCTCAGCAGTAAATGTGATCTAAAATGGGCTTCACATTCACCAAACTTTAACCCCAGATTTTTATTGTATCAGAGGGCTCGTCTATCTCAAAGATAATGTCTATCAAAAGAGTCTTCAGATTACTCCTGAACTGAAGAGTATCACATCGAAAATGAGGGTAGTGGCTAGAGTGAATTGTGTCCGAGCTATTGACAATTTTAAACATTGTATCCAGGCACGCTTACAAAGTAGAAACGTATACTAAACAGCTATAGAACACTGTTGGACATTGATGATTGAAACTTGGTGGACAAGTCAGCTATAGACTGATGTTTATTTCTACCAAATATGGTTGCAGAAAGAATTTTATTAAGGATTTCATGAGTGAATATTTGAGGGGAGGGGGTCACCCCATATCTAAAACTTAATCTATGTATTATTTGAATTGTTTGGACTACTCTTCTCATCTTGGATGTTATTCTCACAACATTTCAGTCAATGAAACTTCAAACTTTCTTCGAGTGTATCTTGTCAAACTTAGAACCCTGTCTGTTGAACTCAGAAAGCTATATGGAATTTCAAACAGAACTATTTATTTAATTCACAAGGGGTAGCCTGCTTTCATTCAATCAACCATGTCTAGGTAGACTTTTAATTCGTAAATGTATTCTTAGTATCACCTGTACTGAGAATTGAACCTACTATCTCCAGAAAACTATCACTTAGAACTAATTATCGATTACACTTAAACCATTACAGCACAAGTCCTTACAGAGGTTACATTAGCCAAAGATGAGAACATTAGTTTGAATAATTGAAATAATATAGACTATCAATCATCATCTCAAAAATTCGAAAACTATATATATTTAGGTAAACAAAAAGAAATGAAGAAATTTGTATATAAAATCCTCACTAATGAATTCTTAAACATATCTCTACTATTATATAAAAGGAACTTTGTATGTGTGTGTCTGTAAATTTATTCCCTATGGACTCCTAAACGACTGGGCCAATTTTTATGAAATTTCACACAAATGTATTATATGTCCCGCAGTGCTCTCAGATAGGTTATGCATTGGAATGTCCTCCATAAGTATCGATAATTGAAATAATCTGATGAAAGAAGGAACAGACGATTTTGACTAAAGTTAATGCCTTACACAGCCTAATATCACAAGTGCATTTGAGAAGTTTTATTACCACACAAGCAGAAAAGCTCAGCATATAAAATCAACAGTAGGTTCTTTGATATGACAGGAGCGCGTTCGAAATGAATGTTTCTGTTTAAAGCACAATTTAACCATGATACTTGACTGACTTTTGCATTTTAAACTTTAATTCAAGCCATTATATAAAAACAATTTTATAAAATCAACAGTAGATTCTCTACAGTGCAATGTAGACTACAATGTATTGTGGACTAAGTCACTGTGAGGAAGACTGAAAAATGGGTGATATGACCGATTTCAATGACAAAAAATATGGGAGGATGAAACATTTGTTGATCCTCATTCATTCCTAGGCAACGTCGGGTCTCCCTGCTAGTATATAATCTAAAGCAGGCTGTGTATGCGTCTTTACCAGACTTCACATGGCAGGCAACAATGAAGCTGTATAGTACTGAAATTAAATTTTCAAAACAAAAATACTATTATTACTATGTTATATATTGGGACAGTATTCAAATAAGTAGAGATTTATGTTAACTAGTATGAATTTGGGCAAGAGTCACATCAGTACATGTCAGGATAACCTGGCAGCAAACAGAAATAGACTCAGATACAGGTGGCATGACTGAAGCAGAGGTCAAAGGTTAGCTCCTTTACAAAATGCGTCAGAATGCATGGGACCAAGATGACAATAGAAAAGTGGTCACGTGTTCAAGAAAAAAGTTTCTAAAGTCAGTCCCTTGTTGGGAGCGATACAGACAAGATGTGTCCAATAATGTAGACAGAATTTTGGTGAATGTCACCTTGACTGTGGCTCTCAATTCTCATGTTTAAGAACAAGAAAAAAAGTTAATTAGTTAATTAGATATTGGTCTCTCCTCCCATGAACAACTGCTCCTTCTAAATAAAACCTTTGAAAGCCAGCAAGTCTTCATTTTGTTTCCATGCACGAGTAGTTTTGTTTGTCCAGCTAAACAGGTCAGCAACCAGTAGCGAATCACAATCAGTCATGGACAACGAAAGAAACAACTATGAAAGCAAGACCAGCATGTATAAACATTCTGCACAACGTATATATAAAAAGACTTTGGGTTATAGTCAACTAATGCACTGCCTAACTTCCGGCATAACGCTACCAAGAGGAAAATCAGTTTCTTTGCTTTTTTTACTCTCACACCTATATCTCCCCTTTACATGTACTATTTTTTTTTTATTACATTTTTCCAATCGTTCTTTTTTTATTTAATAATCATTGAATATTTTTTCAGCCTTATTTTAATTAAGAATTATTGAAATTAGTTTTATTTTTTTAAGAATTATTGAAAACACTTTTTTTTTACAATTAGTTCTTATTTGCACTTGTAAAAAATGCAAATAAGAACTAATTGTGTTGTTTTAATTTATATAAATTTGTTAATATTTATTGTATACTTTTAACAATGTCTTTTTTTAAATATTTTATTTCAATAAATTGCTTTACAATAGAAATAATGAAGAATAATAAAAATGCAGGATTTGATTTGCCATGTCACCGCTTCTGGTAGTGCAACATCGGAACTTAGGAAGTGCATTAGCTGACTATAACCAGACTTTTTGTTGAATTGTTTTATGGATCGCTAACTGGTAAAAAACACACTTGTGCAACAGTACTTATTGACATAAATGATCATGTGTAATTTTTTTTTGTGTAATGTTAAAATGTTACACTAAATATTAGAATTAATTCAATATTTTTTATTATATTTTTATTGCGTTTCTAATTGGATGCATCCTTATTAGCGTTTTCATTTTGTTTTTTTTCAGGCTTCAAATAAGTTTTGCTTTAAAAAGAATATGCGATAATGAGTCAAGGTTTTCCATTGACTTAAAGGGAACTTATGTCTTATCCTCTTTTCTATGCAATTATGAAAAAAACATTAATTAATAGATGTGCATGCTCTCAAAAGATACCAGATGTACATGCTCTCGACAGATACCAGTTGTGATTTTTAATTAAATCATGCCAATAAACAGAGAAATGAATCTAATAAATGATTGAGCATTCAGAAGAATCAACCAATTCCGTAACACATCACATGACCAAGCCTACCTTTTCAAGTTTCTTTCTTCATCCATAAGAAGAGTGCGAGTCATTTGAAGTTTATGAGCGAATTGCGGTTCCAGCCTTTTTCGAGCTTTGATATCTGAAACAACCTAATAAAAAAATAAGAAAAAATAAATGTAGAAAAAATTTTTTTATTTATATTTATGACTTATCGTAAAATGATACAATAAAAATCTTGAAATAAATACATTTATAAGCTCAATTACTATTGAGCTTGCATGTTTTTACTCATATCATGTTTAATGTTTGGTACAAAATTTCAAAAAATTCCAAGGCAGAGTTATTGAAAAAAGTGTGAACGGACAAGCAGACAAGGGTGAATTTATAGGTCCACCCTCCTTTTGTCAGGGGATCAAAAAAAAATAAAAAATAAATAAATAAATAAAGGAACAATCATTTAAGATATATGCATCCAATTAAGGTTATATATATATATATATATATAAATTGTGGCCCCATTAATTAGAAGCTGAAAATAATTACAATGTTACTGACCTTTTGTAGGATATTATACAATAATTTTACGTTGTCTGTGACTGGCAAAGCAGGATCAAGAAGATAATCATTTAGAATTGGATGTGGAAACAAAGCCAAGTGTGAAATCACAGATGTTATTTGCAGGTTCATTGCGTAACTCTGAAGAAAAGAAACAAAAATAACATTAAAAAAATAGAAAATCTATTAATTCATTTGGTTTGTCCCTACCTTACTACAGTCATAATGACACATGTATACATCATACTAGAACGAAGGGATATCATTCATCCAAATTTGATACAGTAATAGTATTTTTTTATGGAAATCGCTTCAGACAAAGCATAAAGCCAGTTGATGTAAGAACCTAAAAAAAATAAATACAAAATACTTTAATGTCAAAAACTAGTCAAAAATAAGTGTTATATGGATAGAGTCCAACCTAGATAAAAGCCCCCCCCCTTGTAAGAAACATTGCTCATGAAATGCGAAGATAAAAGAACAAAATAAAGAAAGTGAATTACGAAGCTGATGAAAGTAAACCTAATGTCCACTTTCATTAATGTATAACTACGACAGCAGCTCAGACATGTAAATTGATTAAATAGTTTGTTTTCTTTTTTTGCTAAAAAATTAAAATTTTATGAGTAAGCGGGACAGTGTTTTAACTTGCCATATCTTATAAATAACGGGGGAGACAACTAAACTCGAACTATCGAAATCCAAATCAGCTTTGCAATGGATACAATTTACTATTAAAATCCCTAAAAATCATAAAAGTATAGTTTTTATATATATATATATAAAAAATCTACATCGATTAATGTAATTTTTGGAATGACATTTTCGTTCTCTGACGAGTATGTACACGATAAAGATTTTTCTGCAATTTAGTTTTTCAGAATTGGTTTAATTCTATATAAATGTGCTGCATTTTTATTTTTTCTTCATCTTATTCTGGTTGCATTGATCCTAACATTGGCAACACAGTTTACAATGAAACAAGTGTACGTGTTGTTGGGGGTCTAATCATTAGCGACTCTCTCAGCAATCTCTTTAAGGTCACACATTAACTAAATATCACACAAATAAAGAATCAGCAAGAGCAGTTGTCATACATTAGTAAAGCCACATACATTGTAAGAACAACAAATCATTTTTGGATACAATTTTGCATGTAGTTGGGGTCCAACCAATAGTGTCTACTTCTGAGCTAAGTCTCCCATATGCCAGTCTGTCTGTTGTGAGCATTCACTTTTGTCCACCATCAAACTCTCAGCAATCTCTTGAAGGTCCCGCTCTCATCATTCTGTCTGAACAGCTAGTGACCCCCACCCCAACATATCTATCCTCTTAACCAGAAATCCTAGTCGTCCGATTGCCTTCCAGCTTACTAATGAAAATTAGTCAAATCCCTTTTTTCACAGATTAAGTTCTCCATTGTCATACAATAAAATAGACTGTGTCCCTTCTTACAGTTAAGATCGCCAGAAAATGTTAGCTAAAAAGTAGATAACAATGTGGTTGGTTGATTTGTTTTATGGCATATAAAACTCTTTCCATGTTATTTAATACCGAATCCAATAATTCTTGAAAAAAATTCTTCATATTTCAAGTTGTTTATATCTTCACATATTTATAGTGTTTAGTTTGGTTGTTTTGTAGAGAAAAATGATATGGTTTTGCAAAAGGAAAAAAAAAAACAGTAGCATCAATGTTTGGTGCCTTTAAGTCAGGAAGCCAATATCTCCAGACAGCCTGAAGTGGTGGCAATATGAGAATGGTACAGAGTACATGACAATGCGAAAGTGGATGACGATATGAAAGCAACAGATTGGGTTTACAATTAATCAGGGAAGGGTTGGGATAGAGAATTTAGAAGTATTTACTTCCAGTTAAGATAATTCTGGGAATCGGATGTATTGAATTTCTGGTAAGAAAGTAGAGATATTAGGAGAACACTAACAATAGATGAGCAGACCAGTTATACAAGCTGGAAAGAAACAGTAGAGATCGATAGCACAGGTCAGCATTCAATAGTTCTGTGGGATTTCAGTTAAGATAACCTGATAATGCTTTTGCATCCTTGCTGACTGACAATGCTAGAATCAACATGGTCAGAATAAGAGATGGTAAATACGTGTTTTAAAGGTTGTTAAAGGACCACCCAAAAAGTTATCACATAATTGTTATGATGTCATTAATCTGTGTAGCACAATGAGTCTATTGCTTTCATATTATAATTTATTTCCTAGTTGATCTCTCCTAGTGGTCCTGGTTTGTGGAGGCAGCAGTATATCACATGATTACAGCTATATATATATATATATATATATATAAAGCTAAACGTCTGTGTGTGTCTGGTCACGAATAGGCTCCTATATGGTTGACTATTATAGAAAACTGATCACATATAATGATAGAAGATGTATCGAGACACAGGAATGGGTATGTTTGATCTGGCATAATGATGATTCATTAAAATTGTGGGGTCTGCGTATGCGCCTGGTCCATAAAGTATGGAAATAAAAAATTTAAAAAAACATTTACAAGTGTTTTTGATACAGATGTACATAATAATACTTTGATAAGTATGTTTTAACTTAAATAGGGATGGTATAATAAAATTGTGGGGTCTGCGTTCGCGCCTGGCCTCCATAGAATGGAAATAGGCACAAACTTTAATAAAGACTTTTCATATCTATCTGCATAAGAATACTTTGATAATTGTTTCAATTTGAAGAAATATGGTATAACAAAATTATGGTGTGTTCGTTCGCGCCTGACCTCCATAGAATGGAAATATGTCACAAAATTTAACAAGGTTTTTTAATATAGATCCACAGAATATTGTGATAAGTGTTTCAGTGTGAACAGGTATGGTGTAATAAATTATGGGGTTTATCTATTTTATTTTTACTTTCATCATATTTTGCTTTGGTTTTGATACCCCCAAATTCGAAGCTATCTCTTTACAAGCCTTCCTTTTCATAACCTATCATACTTTCATAAATCAGTGTCCATTTTCTGTAGGCTGTTTTTAAACCCAGTCAACGACAGGTACTTTTGCTAGTATATATATATATATATATAGATATATATATATATATAGCCAGTAGAGTTTAGTTTCCTAGAAGTAAATCCAATGAAACAACACGTGTCTACCAAAATAGTGCTCAATGAGTGAACAGAGCAGGTATATTAATTTTATTTATACAAACATTAATGGCTACATATGTGCATACATGTTTCTGTAATCACCCACGTCGGGGGATTACGTCTTCAGGCCAAGAACCACCTTCAAAAGTGACATTTCCACCAAATACATTTTTCTATTTCGTTTATCAAGTTAAAAATACAACCTGGGTGGGAGTCAAAAAAAAAAACAAAAAAAAAAACAAAAAAACAAAAACGGTAAAAGGATGAGTGAGGTCTATGAAGATGATAAACATCTTTTTTCTTTTCCCCCTCCCCCATCTAACTTAACTTTTGGCTTTTTATGGCATAGGGTACTTGAGAGTTTCGTTTTCTTGTCTTAGAGTCTGTAAGTTAATAACCTTAGCTATGGTCAACCAAGTACTGACCGGTGCCTTTTTAATCTACCTCCACCCACACATACACGCAACACACACATAACACATCCATACACAGACACTGCCAACACACACAGTATACACACATTAATCCATATATTCAAAAGCGAATCCATGCTAGACACTTTTTGTTTTATTTACTGAAACTAGACAATGATTCTGAAACTACGTAGAAGATAAAGTAAAAGTTACATTAAGGTAAATAAAAAAATATAAATAAATAAAAATAAAATACATAAATAAATAAATAAATAAATAAAAATAAATAAAAAATAAAAAATATATAAAAAATACAATAAAAAATAAAAAAAATAAAAAATAAGATAAATAAGAATAAAATAAAATTAAATTAAAACAAATAAACCAACAAAATGTGAATAAATATAAACCCGAAAGTTATCTAAACCCCACATGTACCTATATGCGTGTATCAATACACTTATAAATGTCTAACATTTATCTACACCCGCGCATATATATACACACACACACACATTTCAGACATACAGAGACAAATAATAGTATTTTTCTTTACTTATGTAGCGTGGTAACATCTTCGTATATGCAATATTATGCTACCCGACTACAGACGGGTGTATATATATATATATATATATATATATATATATATATATATATATATATATATATATATACATACACATATATACACAAACACACACATACATACATACATACATAAATACATACATATACATATATATATACATATACACATACATACATATAAACACACACACAACAGACATACATATACATATCCACACATACATACATATATAACATATATATAAACAACATTCGGACATCCATACATTTTTGTAATCTATATTGTTACAACAATTCTATACGAGGCAGCCTATTCTAATAGTTCAGAAATATACGTGTGTATACATATATCTACATACAATAGACACAGAGACACATCCACATACAAACATACACACAGATACATAGATACAGATATATATATATATATAAACATACAAACATACATGCATACGTAAAATACACTCATATATCCAAAGTCACACAAATATAGACATATATATATATACATGCATACATGTACCGTGCCACCAAATGATACATCTAAAGTAGAAACAGACATGAATACACCTACTATATAAATTCACTTTTTCTATCAAATTCCACACGTCTAGTTATGTTTCATGGCCCCATCCGCTTGTTACACTTTCCTAAGTTGTAGGTTTTTACCGTAAAAATTGACACTACATAAAAATTTATATTGAATTCAGCATGAAGTTCATAGGGTTATCCTCATATTTAACAAAGATTCTTTCGATGGTAAGGCAGGTATACATAAGATGTATCACGACACAATAATAATATATAATAACATATGACAGAAATCAGAGTATTTAGGTTATACAAACCTAGTATATAAGCTTATATATTGTAGTACTTACCTTCATCTTTGCTTATTCACTCTAATACCCTTATTCCTTTCTCTTCCATTCACCCTTCATTCCTTACTTTCTTTCATCTATTTATTTCTTCTATTTTTTTTTTTTTTTTTTTTTTTTTTTTTTTTATATTAATAAATTATTTTTCCTACCCGGGTATATAAAGATCATATATCCATACATGCACACACCCAAAAATATCCATATGCATACATTATTACGAGCTTCACTCAAAACGATCTATTACTCATTTAGTTCAAATATACCTTCATACAGGTACTTATTTCGGCTAGTAATACCATAACTGCTCGATGAAGTAGAATATTAAGTGACTTACGTAACCCATATGGGTATGATTATAGTTGCGACCTCACTTATCCTCTTTGTGGGGGGGTTATTTGATGGGGGTTAGTTGTACTTATAGCAGTTCTATTATCCTAATTTAGAGTTCCTTAAGTGCATGTATTCTGAAATGTTTGCAGGATATAGCAGTTTCTTGTTTAATATTCAATAATTTTTCTCGGTCTTTAAACCTAGTTATCTCAAGTTTTTCTGATAAGCATAATAGACATGGTGAGTTCAATGAGTGGCAAGTATTGGCCCTTCTAATAATATTCCATTCTATACTAGGTGTTTTATTTTCTCTAACTAATTTCCAGTAATATAACGATAAGGAAGTGTCCTTTTCATATGTTTGATTATTCATCGAGCGTGTATGTCCATAGAATCTATTTTTGAAAGTCATTTGGGTACTCCCTATGTAGAATCTTTCGTCCCTTGGGTTCTCCACCGGGAATATCCTTGCTTGGTATACCACCGATGAGGTCAGACATTCATTTTTTATTGGGCATTCCTCAGGTTTTTTACAGTTACATTTATTCACCGCAGTGTTTGCACTAGTATTCTCCCCTTCTCTATTAGTCGTCTTTAAAATTCTTCCATTTATACCCGGGTAGGAAAAATAATTTATTAATATAAAAAAAAAAAAAAAAAAAAAAAAAAAAAATAGAAGAAATAAATAGATGAAAGAAAGTAAGGAATGAAGGGTGAATGGAAGAGAAAGGAATAAGGGTATTAGAGTGAATAAGCAAAGATGAAGGTAAGTACTACAATATATAAGCTTATATACTAGGTTTGTATAACCTAAATACTCTGATTTCTGTCATATGTTATTATATATTATTATTGTGTCGTGATACATCTTATGTATACCTGCCTTACCATCGAAAGAATCTTTGTTAAATATGAGGATAACCCTATGAACTTCATGCTGAATTCAATATAAATTTTTACGTAGTGTCAATTTTTACGGTAAAAACCTACAACTTAGGAAAGTGTAACAAGCGGATGGGGCCATGAAACATAACTAGACGTGTGGAATTTGATAGAAAAAGTGAATTTATATAGTAGGTGTATTCATGTCTGTTTCTACTTTAGATGTATCATTTGGTGGCACGGTACATGTATGCATGTATATATATATATGTCTATATTTGTGTGACTTTGGATATATGAGTGTATTTTACGTATGCATGTATGTTTGTATGTTTATATATATATATATATCTGTATCTATGTATCTGTGTGTATGTTTGTATGTGGATGTGTCTCTGTGTCTATTGTATGTAGATATATGTATACACACGTATATTTCTGAACTATTAGAATAGGCTGCCTCGTATAGAATTGTTGTAACAATATAGATTACAAAAATGTATGGATGTCCGAATGTTGTTTATATATATGTTATATATGTATGTATGTGTGGATATGTATATGTATGTCTGTTGTGTGTGTGTTTATATGTATGTATGTGTATATGTATATATATATATATGTATATGTATGTATTTATGTATGTATGTATGTATGTGTGTGTTTGTGTATATATGTGCATGTATATATATATATATATATATATATATATATATATATATACACCCGTCTGTAGTCGGGTAGCATAATATTGCATATACGAAGATGTTACCACGCTACATAAGTAAAGAAAAATACTATTATTTGTCTCTGTATGTCTGAAATGTGTGTGTGTGTGTATATATATGCGCGGGTGTAGATAAATGTTAGACATTTATAAGTGTATTGATACACGCATATAGGTACATGTGGGGTTTAGATAACTTTCGGGTTTATATTTATTCACATTTTGTTGGTTTATTTGTTTTAATTTAATTTTATTTTATTCTTATTTATCTTATTTTTTATTTTTTTATTTTTTATTGTATTTTTTATATATTTTTTATTTTTTATTTATTTTTATTTATTTATTTATTTATTTATGTATTTTATTTTTATTTATTTATATTTTTTTATTTACCTTAATGTAACTTTTACTTTATCTTCTACGTAGTTTCAGAATCATTGTCTAGTTTCAGTAAATAAAACAAAAAGTGTCTAGCATGGATTCGCTTTTGAATATATGGATTAATGTGTGTATACTGTGTGTGTTGGCAGTGTCTGTGTATGGATGTGTTATGTGTGTGTTGCGTGTATGTGTGGGTGGAGGTAGATTAAAAAGGCACCGGTCAGTACTTGGTTGACCATAGCTAAGGTTATTAACTTACAGACTCTAAGACAAGAAAACGAAACTCTCAAGTACCCTATGCCATAAAAAGCCAAAAGTTAAGTTAGATGGGGGAGGGGGAAAAGAAAAAAGATGTTTATCATCTTCATAGACCTCACTCATCCTTTTACCGTTTTTGTTTTTTTGTTTTTTTTGACTCCCACCCAGGTTGTATTTTTAACTTGATAAACGAAATAGAAAAATGTATTTGGTGGAAATGTCACTTTTGAAGGTGGTTCTTGGCCTGAAGACGTAATCCCCCGACGTGGGTGATTACAGAAACATGTATGCACATATGTAGCCATTAATGTTTGTATAAATAAAATTAATAGATATATATATATATATATATACTTAGGTTTGGATGATTAATCAGAATCAGGAATTGAAAAAAAATCGGAACTTTTTAGGATATTGGAATTGGTATTAGAAAAATTTGCACCTATTTTCTGATGTCCAAAACAATTCTTTTAATTGCTTTTTATTTTTTTTTTGTTTAAAATTTAATTTCCCATAGCTTGTATTAATAATGAAATAATAAATATTTCATTTTAAACAGTCTAATTAAAATTTATAGGTCACATCTATAAGTTTTATTTTCTGTAATTTGACGCCCCCCCCCAAAAAAAAAACTGAAAGAAAAGAACACCACCTCACCACCACAACTATAGAAATTTGACCAGCTAAATCTGCCAACACTTGTGGTACACTTGTATTTCTTGCTATCATTATTTAAAATTCTTACATTCAATTGGATTTGGACTTTGCAAAATATTTAATTTCAATCAAGAAAGCAACCATATAATAGTAACATGATCGGCATGTGATTATAATCATCCTCAAAGTCAAGCTGGTGCAAAGAAGTCATGATTTTTATTCAAGACTAGTGAGAGGAGACTTGCTCAGTTGTAAAATGTTTAAATATATTTTAATTTGTGTAAATTTTGTATTTATTAATACAGAGCCAATTCGCTATTGAATATTATATTGTACCTTATATAACCGATTTCAAAAGTTTTTAAAAAATGACTTGGGTGCCATCAGCTAGAATCCAAATCAAAACATTTAGTGTTTCAGAAGAGTCTCCTATCATTTGAGCTACTAAGATTTAAAATTAAACCACTTCAGACTATGAATGAATTGCAAAAGTAATAGAAGCATGTCTGCAAGTTGAAATGCTTGCCAACATATTTGTATACTCATTATTCATCCATCCAAATGAAGATTTTACTTGTTATAAACCATCCTTGGTCTATGATTACTATTTCTTCTGAAGTTCAGTGTTATGTGACCATTAGTTAATATTTACACAGAAATACATTCGTTTTATTTATATATATCATAAAATTTTTTAAACTTGTGAACAGACAGCCATCTTGAATATTTGATATCCTGTGATTAGTTTGATAGAGTTATGTTCTCTTGCTTATTATAACTTAAATTTAACGCTGCCTAATAGAAACATTGAAATAATAGTTACGTACAAAGTATTTCCAAGAAAATTTGAAAATCTTAAAAAAGCAATTTTCGATTTCAATAAAACTTTAGATGTTAATTTTCTACACAATAACATTAGAAGCACATTTACTGTGGTTACCAAACACAAAAAAAATTGTACAGCCATACAATGGTTAATTAATTCTACGCTATTCTTTATTATTTTGAAGAACAAAACAAAAATGAGTTCCAGTTATTATTATAAGAAAAAAAGAAAAGAAATATTTTTCTTACCTGGTCTAACATCCGAGAGAGCTTAGCAAACAACATTTGTAGAAATGAGCCTTCATAAAAATCATGTTCAGATTCGGAACTCAGACTCATTTGTGATGGCCATTCCCAATTCTGACACATTTCTTCAATTGCATTGAACTAGAAAAGAAATTTAATAGAGTTTTACACACATCCATATATATATGTATGTATATACATACATACATATGTACAGTATACTGTCATTTGTTGGCGGTTTCTCATTTGCAGGTTAGGTTCTTAATCCTATCGCATCATATGCCAGGCTAGCAGCATATTATTGTCATTTATTATTGATGAATGCACAAACAATATTTATTTTTTCAATTATTATTGTAAGAGAGTACATTTTTTTTTTTTAATGCACACACTATATATACAGTGCATATTTTTTTGTGACCGTCTATTAAGGTTTTGAATTGAATATTATTACTGAATTGTCTGTACTGTATTGTTACCTGAATTGTGCATACTGTATTTATCAGTTTGCCTTTAAATTTGTTCCATTTTCTATCAATTCTAATACATATGTTGTATGAATAGAAAATGATTATATGGTACAGTAATACAGTATGGGTAACTATGGTATGTGGTGTTACTGTCCTCCTGTACTTCTGTTTCTTTTTGATTTGTTGCAGTACAAAATTAAAATGTATTTACATTATCATTACTGCATTATTAAAATACATAACTGCAAACAATATTACTCCATTATTACTGTATTAATGAGTAAGAAAGTGTTCGGGAAGCATTTAGTACCATATATAATCTCACATGTAGATGTTTTAAAACTGCATCCAATATTTGTTTTTTCCCCTATCAGAGAGGTTGTATATATATAGATATGTGTGTGCGTATATATATAGTGTTTTTGCTTTTAGAGGCAGCAACCTTTAAATTAAAATAAATCACAGAAAAATATTTTTAATATACAAATATGTGGTTTATTCCAAAGATTAACTTTTAGTGTTTATAATTTAAGTACAATTTTGGGCAAATGTTTCCCATATATGATATAATCTAGGAGGTTCAATTTTCATAACTGTGCACATTAAATTAGCCTAAATTTTAGCAATAATACATCAAATGTCTTTCAAGTGATCTATTGTGTCTGGTATATCAGCACAGATATAGGACTTTAGATATTCCCAAAGAAAATAATCTAATGTGGTTAAATCGTTTTAACAAGGTGGCCAGTTAACAGCTAATCTTTGTGAGATTATTCGTTCATTAAATGTTTCTCTCAGAAAATTGATCATATCGCATGCTGTGTGGCATGTGACTCCACCCTACTGAAACCACATGAATTGCTAAACCAAGCAGAACTCAAAATAACCAATAGTTGCCAAATCTTTAATTAAAGAAAAAAAGAGTTGTCCATTTAAAGTTCACCTGCTATAAAAAAAACCCAAAAAAACAAAAAGAATACACTATATGTTTTTTTTTCTTTGGTAAAATATGCTTTTTTAATTATATTTCTCTCCATTTTGTTTAGAAGATGACTAGTTAAATATGTGATGTTGGGTATTTTATGAAATTTATTTTTCCGACATTATATTGTCATGCATATTTCTTTCTAAGAAAAATTCTTTTTTTTTCTGAGAAGTATACATATGTAAATAGGCAATATTGACATAATAATTGTTTCTGTATAACGAAACAGATCTGTAAAAAATGTACTGAATATGCTGAGAAACTGTGTGGTAAGAAAAATAAATATTTGGAACTTGGAATGTAGCTATACTGTTATTCATATATATTTTAGTAAATGGGACGATTCCAATACCCCCCCCCCGATTCCGATACAATTACTGATTCTGTACAAAATTCCTGACTCCGATACAATTACGGATTGAGATTCTTTATAAATCTCTATATATTAAACAATAGAGTTGTTATTTTCCCCCGATTATTGTAAAAACACATGTTAATTGTGCCAATATTTTCATAAACACAAAAATACACTTGTGGGGGTGCTGATCTATAAATTTTAGTTTTACGGTTTAAAATCATTAAATATTTATTATTGCTACCAGCAGTGGACGATTTTTTTTTAAATACAAATAAAAACAATTAAAGGAATTGTTTTTGGCATCAAAAAATAGGCACAAATTTTTCCAATTCCTCCAAAAGTTCTGATTTTTCCGATTCCTGATTCCTATTAATTGTCCTAACACTAATATATATATATATATATATATATATATATATATATATATATAAGGAAAAGTTCAAATTAAAGAACTTGAACTAATGCAATATTTCAAGATTACATAACAGAATTGTAAATGTAGAAGTTAATTTGAAACAATTTATTTAAAACATCATCGGAACTATGAAACACTATTTTGTTCTGGTTTTTCAACAGACATAAATATCTGAACAATAGACACCATTTGTTATCTAAAGTATCCATTTTTCTTAAAAAATACAGCTTTTTTTATTGCAAAAAAATGTATGACAAATTGATTTGATATAGATCCCATTCTGAAATGATTGCATATTCATTTACTTATGTTTGTTGTCATTGTCAATGATAAAAACGTTGTGTCAGGTTCATTCATCTGGACTTTGTTTATTTTTTTAAACCACTTGCAAACATTTCCACTGGAAATTATTTGAATTGCAATTAATAAAGTTTATATGCTGAAATGGGAAATCATTTCAAAATTCAAAATGAAGGGGAAAATAAAATAAAAATTAGTCTTCTATGATTAAGATGCATGTCACTGAAAGTCTCAGAAAAAAAAAACTCATTAAACAAACAATACTTTACGAAATAATGTTTTGAAAAGATGTGACTAACTCCTAAATGATATTTTCTTGTTGTCATTAAACAACTCTAATGGCAGACACTATCAAGGGCAGATAATCAAACTTTAGTCTAAAAGCAACTCTTTCCTTTAGAATCAATAAGAAAAGAAATTTCATGTTTTTGTGATTACAATCACTTACTTGTTCATGCGCATCATGTAAGTACATGTTGTATCCACTGTTTGATGTTGGGGCAGCCGATTTGATATCTTCAGGAAGCAAACACAGGTAACTATAACAAGGGGAAAAATTAATTCTTCAGTGATGTGGAGACATTCATGAAATGATAACAGCAATATTATCAAACGGATTACAGACAATAACATCAAATAAAAATAACAGATGAGTATTATTAGATCCTAATGATTGGATGTAAGTAATAAATTAATCTATGATGGGAGGAAAGTGATAAGATAACATTTTGGGAAGAGGAATGATGATCAGTTCCATAATGCACAAAATTACATGCAAAAAAAAAAATAAATAAATAAATAAATAAAAAAAAAAAAAATAAATATGTATATATATATATATATATAAAGAAAATACATCCCATAAGCCATTCACACAATAGTTAAAATCAGTATGCTCAATTGAAACAGTTAAAATCAGCATGCCCAATTCAAATGACGATTAAAATCGGCACACTCAATTTAAATGATGATTAAATTTGGCACGTCCAATTCAAACGATGGTTAAAATCGGCACATCCAATTCAAACGATGGTTAAAATCGGCACATCCAATTCAAACGATGGTTAAAATCGGCACATCCAATTCAAACGATGGTTAAAATCGGCACATCCAATTCAAACGATGGTTAAAATCGGCACATCCAATTCAAACGATGGTTAAAATCGGCACATCCAATTCAAATCGGCACATCCAATTCAAACGACAATTAGAATTGCAACATCATTTGTTTGTAGCAGAGCTTATACAAAAAGTCAGGAGAACAGAAAATATAGGTGCTTGTTTATTCGCCTCGTAACCAGAAAAAAAACAAAAAAAAAAACAATCCTAATTTTTTTCCTTTTCTTTTTTTCATGCACTTTTATTGATTGTCATTTTATGTTTGCTTCATATCTAAACGTTGATCTCTGATTGTATTTATTTGTCATTAGCACTATCTGGCACAAGGCTGTTGTATCCAGGCATTCCCATTCGTAGGCGATGCCTTTTTTCTTCCCTGCAACCTTTTTCCTACAGAAAGAAACATTGCAAGCCTGTCTCTGCTCTATTATTATTTTCATAGCAAGTGCTCGTCTGGTTCTTCCTTGCCAAACTTTCACAAAAAACACTCAACTAGCTATAGCCACTATCAACATTTTTCCCCACCCTCTGTGCTTAAATCTAAACGCAGATTCCATGAACAAAGCTTCTTTCCTAGAACTATCCACATGTGGAACATTGTTACATTGGTATGCTTCCCAGCTGATTACAATATGCTAGCCTTCAAGTCAATAAGTTCTTGTTGAGCCATCCCCTTAAATAATCCAAATTCTACCTAATCTACACCATCAACAATTACTAAACTACCACCTTACATTCATTAACCCTTATTCTCGAGTGGCCTTCAGGCCTTGACTGACTAACTTGTAAGAAAAAAAAAATACATAACTCATTCTGGTCATTACAAACTGATGAGGACAAACAACCAAATCATGAAAATAATGCAAATAATAGCAGTTCATCTTGGAAGGTTGAGAAATACAAGAGTTGAAATATGTCTATAATAATAAACATGAGAAAACTAGCCAAATCTTGCAAATAACATTTCATCTCAGAAAAACCAAAAACAACTATGATCAAATATAGTTTAAAAGCTTCTTTGGCATGAGTCTAATAATATTCTTCATCATTCTGACAATCTATTCATCCCAGTAACTCTTACCGCAACTCATTTGTAAATAAAAAATAAGATGTTTCTTCAGTAATTTCATTTGTAAAAGAATTTAGAAATATACAATAGACAAAAATTGCTTTCAAAATTGGTAATCTTGCTGATGCTTTTAACTTTGTTTGTTGTATGGCATTCACCCTAGGCAGATTGAATTAGCTTCCTCTGAAGGAGGAAGTGTTAAGAGAATATTAAATTCACAAGTGGTTCTCAGTCACCTATAATGCTTTTAACAACTTTCGCTTTGATTAACTTGTGTGAACAAATAAATTTTTTACAAATCCATGAACTAATTGAAAGTTTAAAGAAGTCTATAACATACGATCATTTAACAAAAATTCTGTTATAATTAGGGCTATGATAACAGCATATTCTTTTTGTTTTGACTCTCGAATATATATCCCACACAGTTAGACACAGTTAATCAACCGAGAACCACATCATTGTATAAAAGCATATAAGATATCAACGGATACACACTCAAGAGTCAAAACAATGAAAAGAATATGCTGATCTCATAGCACTAGTTATAATCAAAGTTTATGGTAAAATGTTGAAGACGAAAACAAAGAATTATCAAAAAACATAAACCATGAAAACAGATTAAATAAATTTAATTTCTTATTCATCAATTTTTCATTGAAAAATTTGTTTTTATTTTACAGTTTTAAAAATGGGTCTCCTCATTTTCTTTGTTATTATAACATTTCAGACGTTTTAACCCAGGCCCTCATCAGGTGCTTCATGTTGACCTCCAATCTCTCTCGCAGAACTCAGAGCCACTAACTCATTGACTGTCAATAAAAAAAAAAAAAAAAATGACTCCTAAATATTTGGACTCAAAATCGGAAATGCTATGTCTGATCTTTTGTGTTAGTCACCAGTACACCTGATTAATAAAAACTGACTTATCTCACACTTGTCCCATCAACAACTCCTAGCTGACTATTTGGAAATTAACAACTGACCATGTATCTCCATGTTTTAAGAGTCCAAAAAGATCTCAACAGCCCTTTGAATTGTTTCTATACATTTGCTCTGCTAAAGAATTGTTTCCTCCCATTGTCAGAGATCTTGGCTTTGGGTGTGTGTATAGAGGAAGGGAGGGAGATAGTATCACAGGAAATCAAACAGTGTAAACTCATGGTTTCAGTAATTTAATTTTAATGAAAAATTTCTTTATGCTTCCCTGAGTTCAACACAAGCCACCTGAAGAAGGCTGAAAGGCAAAACAAGTGAAATGTCAGTCTAAAAATTGTAAATAAAAAAACAATTTGATATGATTTTTTAATCAAAAATTGTACAAATTCAAAAAGTGTGATTAACAATATTATGATGTCAGCAGAGATAAACAAGACAATACGTAAGGAGTGTTAAATGCAAGACATGGTTATGCATAATGTAATGCATGACGACAACAATATCGGTAACTTCTTCTCTGAGTATAGCAAGGATTTACACAATAGACATTCTGAACAATGTTTAACAATACCAAGTATCATTGATACTAAATTTACTCAAGATGCTTCATTCCCACTTTCTATGAATCTTGAGTAGTTTTAGTTCTTGGAGTAGTGTAATAATTCTTGCTCAGTTTTTCTTAGGTTTATTTCTAAATACAAATCACCCATTTTCTCTTTTTAGCATTTGTGTTCTGGTATTTCCAAAATATAAAACGATACTTTTTCACTAATTTACTTCTGAATGTTTAAAAGTTTATGTTTAAAATTACAAATTGAAATTGATACTGGAAAAAAACAACAACTTTATTTTTAATGAATGGAAATGATTTCACTTGAAAGTAAAATTTCGTTTTACAAAACTAATGAAAATGTGATAAATGGAAATGAAGGGGTTTTTTTTGCAAATAAAACAAACTTAAATTTTTATTGAGTTTTATTTTTTTCTTCAATTTTGTATACACACATATACACAGATGTGTGTGTGTGTGGGTGTGTGTAATGGCTATACCTAAAATATATGGGATTATAATAATATAATAAACTTCACTCTAGCTTTCCAAATATTAATGATTTTATAAAATATTTTCAAATTCACATATAAAAAGTATAATCATGCAAATAAAAAAACCTGCCTTGTTTTAAATGTGTAATTAAATATACATGTAAGTGACCTTATCTGTATGCATAGAACAGTCTCTACCAAACTTCTCAGTCAATTTTTGATATACAGACTTGAAATTTGATATACAAGGGGTTCAGACCTGTAGAACAAATTCTATTTTCTTTTTTTAGCTGGTAAAAATAGCTGCTAAGGGGTCAAAATTGAAAAATTGGAACTTGATAGGTACAAGTTGACTTTGTGCTCCTCTACACAAGTACAAATATACATTTGTATACTAAACTGCGTAAATCTTTAAAGTCTTTTAGGTCATATGTTACTGAATACTGCTGAAGAACTAAATGTTTTGATTTCAATTCTAGCTGATGGCAACCAAGTAATATTTTTTTGAAACTTTTGAAATCACTACTATATATTGGGTACAACATAATAATCAATAGAGAATTGGCTCAAGAATAATAAATACATTATCTGCATAAATTACAGGGTGGAACAATAAAATTGTCTCCCCTAAAGAAAACAACACTACAGCTTTAATATAAAACTTTTTTTGAAAAAAAATCAATTCAGATAACTTGATTATGTAATAGAACTGACATCTATTTAATGTAGCCGCCTTTAGCCTCAATCACCGCCTCGATACAGGTCTGCAACTGGGAGCATGTTTTTTTCCACAATCGCCGGCGGGAGCTCGACAGATACTCTGCGGATGGCGGCAATCAGGCTGGCTTTGGTGTTGTAGTAGGTCATGTTGATGTTCTTGACGTATAATCAAACAAAGTAGTCCAGCGGGTTCAGGTCGACGAGAAGGGGGGGGCACAATGAAAGAAGGGTGCAAAGTCGTAGCACTCCTTCTGAAGCCTAGTCTAGGTCTCTTTGAACTAGTGGGTCAGTGCAGAGTCCTCCTGCCACACCCAGGATCTGCCAGCAGCCACCTAATTGCACCAAAGGATCACCACTCTTCAGCACATCTAGATACACTTTGGTGTTGACTTTCAAGTCGACTTCAAAGATATGAGGTGCCCTCACTTGAAACCACACCAAAGACCATAACCGTGGCCAGAAATTTTATTTTCATCACCTTGGGCACATCCCTGTTATACGGATTTGCATTTTGAGGGTGCTGGCAATCGTCCTGTTCTCAAAACTTGGATCAGTATAGAGCATAAATTGTACAGTGGCACATCTTCGATCTCACTCGCTGAACATTGTGTCACTTTCAGACATGAAGACTTCTATTGCTCTTTGGATTTGTACACAACTGGCCAACTAGTAGATGGTCTGCAACAAAAAAAAATAAGAACTGTTTTTCATCAAATGGAAATGGAATCATGTCATCTTTTCTAAGGCTACAGTTTTATCATTTCACCCTGTAAAATATCATATTTAAGCCTATTTTATGACCAGGCAATGCCGGGTGACATGCTAGTATATATATAATTTTTTTTTTTTTTTTAAGTTAAAGAGAAGATGTTAAATGTTCAACTGACAATAGGAAAACAACTTTTATGGAGATGTTAAAATAGAGTTTAGGAAAATCATAGATAACAGTTATTGGTAGGTCAGTCTCATCAAAAGACAAAGTTGAATACACCTCCGACCTCTCTGGTTGCAAGAAGTAAAAAAAATATGTAAACACCATGAATTCCTCAATCATCAGAATTCACATCTGGCCTCTCTGATGAACTAAAAAAAAAAAAAAAAAAAAAAAAAAACCAAAAAAAAATGCTGAACACATTTTTTTCCCCAATCATCAACATCTGCGTACTGGCTTCACTAATAGACTAAAAAAAAATGTTGAACACAATTTATTGGCACCAACTTAGCTGCAAGAGTATCATATCTAATTTTTATGAATCTAGAAAGTATACTCTTCTCCACGTTATTTTTATTTTTTTTTTTTTTAATTTTTTTTTTAGATTAGTTGTTAGAAGAAAGGTTTAAAAGTTAAATCCATCCTAATATTTCAACTCATAGTTTGGGAGGGTAAACATAAAACCTTACTTCATGCAAAAGTATATAGTCCAAATGACTCAGTAACTCTAACATTTGAAAACAAATTCTCACGGCCATGATCCATACCTATAATAGTAAGATGTCCCATGCATTCCTAGAATTTATTAGCAACATTTATTATTTGAATTATTTAGACCATTGTTCTTTAGTGTTATTTTCACAATGTTGTCGAACTCTGGAATTTGCATGGATTTTGAATAGAAACCTTAATTTCATCCACAGAGGAAGCATGCTCTTGGTCTATTAGCCATGACCAGGTAGAAGTCTCAAGTGATTTGCAATTGTATTCTTAGTATTGCCCACAGATTCCATAGTTTAACAAAATACACCGAAAGATGGTCAGAGATTACATCAACTAAAATGCTGTGCCAATAACACTTGAGATGAGAACAATAGTCCAAATAATCCAAATTATGAATCTTAATTTCAAAATTCAGAAACTTGATTAGCAAGAGTTTGAAATCTTTATTAGGCAAACAATTGTGTTACGAAGATGAGGGCATGATTATAGAGGATTCAAAAAGCAATATTACCAAAGGTTCAGAAAAGAATATTATGAGGCAAGTACTAACGCATAGTTAAGCATGGAAACATGGTTATCTATATTACAGGCTGCCCCTCCCCCCAACCAAAAAAAGAAGCATGACATCCATTGAATTATTAATGAAATTCATAAACCTTTCTGCAATCCAAATAAACTTTAATCTATGCATGATTTGTCCATCAAATTTCAGTCATGAACGTCCAAGTCTGTTTTATTGCTGTTTGATGACAAAACTGGATACAAAACTGTCAATAACCAACACAATCCTCTCTTGGTACTCTCCTGATTTTGAGCTTATGCAGTTCAGGAATTGTCTGAAGATTGTTTAGAGAGACATTACCTTTGAAATAAACATTGGTGGGGGTGGTTAAGATTAGGTGAATGTGAAGCCCATCCAGGAAGACACATTATAATCTTCTACATTCTTTCTATTTGTGAAGCAATCACCAAAATATCCCAGCATATCATTGAACGCAGATAAAACAAAGACTGTTGAACATCTGTAACTGAAACTTGGTGGACAAGTCAGACATAGACTGAAGTTTATTTGTACGAAATATGGTTGGATTGTAGAAAGAATTTTAAATCAACCTTTTCATAGGGGGGAGTCACCCTGTAATAAGTGACAACAGCAATACTATTGAAAGTTCAAAAGACAATATCACAAGAATCGACAAAGTATTAGAGTTTGTTAATAGGTCAATAAGTGAAGAAAAGGTCAAATAAAGTAATCAATTTCTGCAACAGAAATGAATCTCATGCAAAAATCAAACAAAAAAAAAACTGAGAGAAAGGAGGGAAAATAAACATGTAAATAAATCCCACAATGCCACATCTAATTTACATATAACTAAAACTTTTTTTTTTTCATTGATAATAAGTCGCTATTTATACATAATTTCAACCAAATGCAACAGAAACAATCTTTTTTTTCTTTAGGAAGTCGATTTAGTGTTTAGTATTAGTGATTAAGAAGTAACGCAGAGTTGATTTCTCACCGACATTCCGCTTGGTATCGTTTACTGGAAGGTTTCATAAAAAATGCAAGACAGAACTGGAATTACGATATTTTGTCGCATACAAAAACTTTAATGTTTTCGATCATACATTATCTCTATAATATGCTGTTTTTATGTATGCTATCACCTTCCATACACATTTAAAAATACAAGTTTCTGAATTTTTGAGTATTGATAATTTATATTGATAATGTTTCAGTTGATGTAACCTCTGACTTTGTTCAGGTATATTTTGTCAATAGTCCCAATCTTTCTGTTGAACTTGAAAATCTGCGCAGAATTTTTAATGGAACTCTTTATTTAATTAACAGGGGTAGTAGACTCTCATTCTATCAGCCATGACTTGGTAGAAGTTCTAAGTAATTCACAATTGTATTTTGAGTGTCACCTGCACTGAGGATTGAACCATCAACCTCCAGAAGAGTTACTTTACAACTGAATTTTACCAAGTACTTTATCTACTATACCACGGATAATTGCAAATTACTTAGGATGTCTACTAAGTCATGGCTAATGAAACGCGAACATGCTACCCCTGTGGATTAAATGAAAGGCTCCATTCAGAGTTCTATGCAGATTCCAGAGTTCAACAAGATACACCTGAGGAAGGTTAGAGGTGACGTTGATGAAAACATTGTGAGAATAACATTCAGGATGAAACCAGTAGTTTGAAGACTCCAACTATTACAAAATAAGATCATTTGATTAACATAATTATGATTACTCATTAATCTGATGTCGCTAAGGCAAGACATTCCAACTTTACATAGTTTAAAGCAAATTGTTCCAAAAATCAAATTATGTTGATTAAAACATTATAATTTTAAATACATTTCAAAACACTTGCTGACAAATATTTTTACGGTAAGAAGAACGAGAATATTTCTTTTTTGTTTTAGAAAGAATTACATTGCTACAACTTTACGAAAATAAATAAAAGAAATATTTACTTTATTTATTTAAATATAATTGACAATTATTTTTACAGAAGAAAGAAAATGTCATTTTTTTTTCTTCAATATTATTTACCCTCAGATAAATTCATTATTTCAAAAGGAATATTAATTATTAACAGTAAATTATACAGATTAATGGAAAAAAGCACTTTGAAATTGTCATTGGCTTCTGCTACTGTATATGTGCGTGTGTTAATATACCATATCACCAAAGTTAAGCTATGATGAGCCTGGTTACTAGCAAATGAGTGACCATTTGGGAAGACTAGGTGCTGTATGTACCATGCCAAATCGTAGAAATTTCCAGGTTGATATCTGAGGGCGTGTTTAATTCACTGAGGATTGGTTGGTTGGTTGTTTTTGTTTTATGGCATATCAACCTTTTTCAGGTTATTTAATGCCGAATCTAGTTATTTTGAGGAACGATTTTTAATGGAGTATATTTTTTTTTTTAGGTCAGATTCTATTTAACCCATAGTTGGGACCCTAACAGGTACTACCACTCCGGATCAGAGTCGACCTGGGAGCAATGGCAATTAAAGGATGGCTCCACACTCCCTAAGGCCTGCAAGGTGGGGCCTCACCATCGGATATAGTTTTAGGTCATATCCAGGACCAATTCACTGGGGAAGATGCACCCCTGAATAAATTTGCCTGGCGGGTAGGCAACAAGGCAGTACTCCACGTAATGGTGTACCAGCAACCTGCTGCAAGATGCCTTCCTGAATGTTCATGTCAAGCACAGGTTTGCCACATCGAATAATGACAGAAGTGTGTGCGACACAAAGTTGTGCCTCATGGATCACCTAAAACACTTTATAGCTGGGATTGGCTCAATCTTAATGAGCAAAATGTATACTTGTATCAGAGTTCTGCCAACAATATGTATTATTCCAAAAGAATCAGGTAGTTTCTGTGTGAGAGCTTAAGGCAAAAAAGAGCATACATAAAGGTTAAAAGAAAAAAATCCAACACAAACTTATCATTAATTTAGGCAACCTAATCAAGTTTGTAGCTGACTAAATCTGCTGCAAACCTAACTAACTTGCCTCATATGAGGATTAAATTTAAGAGATTGGGCCAAGTTTGTGATGGATTCTTTCTTTTAACTCTTATATATCTATATATACATATATATCTATACTATAATATTTTTTAAAAATAAATATTAATCATTTTTATACCTAGTCTTTCATGCTTACACAATCGTCAGTGTAGGAAATGATAATTACTACTGGTTGGGAGATTCTAACCCAGTCAGAAAGTAACTCTTTACTTTGTAGGCGAGCATTGTACTTTAAGGCCATCCACAATTAACACAAGAATTGAGGGAAATTAAATGTCAAATAAGCAGGCATATATAGTAAACAGAGTATTCAATGACAAGAAGTCAAAATGTTGCATATAAAATGATTAGCAATCGTTTAGACAAGCAGTGATGCTGATAGTTGGCTTTCACATAATGAGTAATTGCAACTGACAAGTTTTGAACTCTCTAATTCCGGGAAATCTAATCAAATCCAAACCGAAATTTAGAAACAATTATGTCTTCTTTATGGAAATCACTTTGATGTCATCAAATAATTATTTTATAATGTTAACGTATTATCTTTGAATCATGGGAGTAAAATCAGTTAATTCTATCCGAAAGTTTCACGTTCCATATGAAACATCAAAAAAGATGCACCATTTAATGTGATGTATACTCAAGAATGACAAGTGCAATTTTAGTGAATCTCTGAGAAATTTAATGCAGTCCTAACTATATTTTCTTACAATTTTCTTTTTTAATTAATCAGCCCAGACAACTAATAATATGAAATATTTTTAAATAATCACCTAAAAGTAAAAATCAGTGAAAGGGGAATAACTCATTTTAGATTGAAGAATATAATAGAAGTTGTCTACTTAAGTTTAAAAATGTGCAAACAAAAATTAAAAACTAAAATAACTTCAATGCATTCCAACCATTGTCGGGTAGGTACTTAATAAAACATATGTTCTGATTTGAGTAATCAGGTTATATAACCCCCCACCCCCGGGAAGATTACTGATATTGTTTGCCTTCCAGGGTCAAGATTGATAATGAGGTCTTGAGATTTTTCTCTAGACCTCATTAGGTTGTGGAAGGAGAACATTGAGCATAATATTTTCATGTAAAATATATTTCATTATATTAAACTCTGAATCCACTTTCCTTAAAAGTTGTTTCTGATTAACTTCAGAAAGAGCACAAAAGGTATGAAGCCCATATCACCCAGACTTCACAAAGTTCCAAACTGCAACTGAAATCTAACTTCAAATCCATCAATATCACATGATTAAACCAACTAATCAGAATTCTACCCTTGGTCAGTAAATGAATCTGGGACCAAACCATATCAATTATACCTAAGTAATCTCATGTATCAAACCATTGATCTACAATTAATTTCAAAAGCATAGTACTGCTAAGTGATATGTAACAATCACAGTATGGAGTACTACTGGCACATCTAGAGAAGTGCCATGCAGAGCATTTCTTCTAGTGATGACAGAGTACAAAAATCAATGTCTCAATCTTGTGGGTAAAGATCTCTTTCCAACCCCTTTCTCACAGAAGATATGCTGTTAGTCTTTCTCTGCTCTATTGTTATTTCTATGGAACTGCTCGACTGAGCTCCAATCTTTGGCTTCTTTTGTAAAACATTCACAGCAAGAATGCCTTTCTACCACAATTGAAATGAACTTTTCTTTCTTCCTTCATGTAAATCAACCAGAATTTTCATAAACAGATTTATTTTTCAATATGGAAATCATTACCATAGGATTGCTTTCCTGTGGACTACAAGATGGTCATGTTCAAACCCACTGTCAATAAATAGTTGTCCTAAACTGTTCTCATCAGTAATTAAATTTTATTTATTCATCATTTCCTATCCTCTCATAATATTCTTCACCATTCAACTGGCAATCCATCTTATTAACCATTATCCTTGAATGACATTTGACCTTTATAAGTGGTGACTCATTAGTAAATAAAATTATTTTAAAATACAATCTAAACAAGTTTACTAAAACTATTGTTTTTAAATATATTACATTTATTAAAAATATTTTTATAATATATTACACCATTTTACTAAAAATATTTAAAAGATATATTACACTTATTAAAAATATTTTAAAAAAAAAACCATTTTACTAAAAATATTGTTTATAATATCATATTTTACTAAAAATATTTTTTTAATATATTGCACCATTTTATTAAAAATATTTGTCAATATATATTACAATTATTAAAAATATTTTTTTAAAATATATTATCTCATTTTACTAAAAAACATTTTAAAAATATTTGTAAATGTCAATTGTAATTTTTTTTTTTTTTTTTTTTTTTTTTTTACAAAATCCCCAAATTATTACTTACCTGTTAAATATAGTGCTCACTTCCGAGCGGTAATATTCTGTGTTGGATGGTGAGGATGAAGATTCAGAATGAGTAGAATCAGGAACAGGTTCTCCACTTTCATCTTGTTCTGTGGATTTTGGTGTCCGCTTTACATCCACGTCACCATCCTCTGCAATCGAACTGCTTGTTTCTGAACCGAAACCTTTTTTGTCTTCTTCTGCGTTTTCCCCTTCCTTTTCCTCCTTCACTGTTCCAACCACTTTTGCATCTGTGTCAGAATCAAAATTTGAAGGAACTTCTTTAGTGGACTGGGTTGGAGGAACTGCTGATGCTGATAATGCTGGTCCCGATGATGATGATGATGATGATGAGTCTGTTGTTAATGCAGGCTGAGGAGGAGAAATTGCAGGGTCATCTTTTTGTGGAATTGAGCCATTTGCATCTTTAGGCTGCCCTTCAATACTAATATTTTCAGGAGGCACCATGAGTTCCTTTGGTTTTGAATCGCTGGATTCACTTAACGATTCAGTTTCCGTATCTGAAAGATGAAAGGAAGATAGTGTCATGCCTTTTTAGAATGGTCAACATGTGAGGCTATGAACGCCCTCTCCCACCCCCACAGAGTTAGGAAGTGACTCATGAAAAAAACAAAAAAAAAACAAGTGAAGCATGCATGGTCCCCTATGAGTGCACAGTGAACGAGGCATAAAAAAAGACTAAGTTCAGCATTGCCCCTCACATTTAGCCCCCAAAATCCCCAAGGGGTGTCAAATCCTAGTGAAAATGAACAAATAGTGCAGTTTTAAGCCTTAACATATATAAATATGAGTTCTGCACCATGCAATAAAAGAAATGACTAAGTCCATCATTTGCAACCCCTTCCCCCATTTAGCCCCAAAAGTCCCCAAAGCCTTTACATATTTAAATTTGAGTTCAGCACCATGCAAAACTGCTAAATAGACATACACAGAAAATTTGGGACAAATATGGTAAAATAGTCCCAAAAATGGAGTTTTATTAGTCCTAAAAGAGCCCCTGAGGCACACCCAAGAATTATCGCAAAGTATAGACAAACAAAATTATATAGAAATCAGTTAGTTACAACTTTTCAGAAAAGTTTATAAAAATCCAAAGCATCAATTTTTTTAAGCACAAAAGTGCCAATTTTAGTCATTTTAACCTGAAAGGTACCTCTAGGGGAGGCAACCGAAGTTTTCCCAGAAAATCCATCTGTAACTTTTTTACTCATATCATGTTTAATGGTTGTGCAAAATTTTTAAAAATTCCAATGCGTAGTTATTGAGAAAAGTGCGGACAGATGAACGAACAAGGGTGAATTTACAGGTCCACCCTCCTTTAGTCGGGGGACCAAAAAAAAGAAAAGTTGTTGGCAGTAACGATGAGTGTCTGCTATGATTGATCTAGAGGGTGGGCAGAGATAGAAGCTCAATTGAGCAGCTGCCATGAAAATAAAGATAGAGCAGAGATAGACCTGCTATATTTCGTCTGTAAGAAAGAGGAAGTAAGGTGGAGAAGAGGGCTTCACCCATTAAATTTCGAACCCAGTTTTGGAAATCTGTCAAGGCAGAAAACAGTACTCTTATTCCATGCAAATTCCTGAGTTTGACAAGAGACACTTTAAAGTCAAAGGTTATTTCGGCCGAAATGTGAGAATAATATAGAGTTTTATTACATTTGAAAACAATCTTAGTGGAACCTTACAAATTTGTAAATTTCATAATTAGAATCAAATTACATAATTTTAAATATTTCTTCAACTACAACACCCCTACTCCCAAAAATACAACATTCTTTTCTTTTTTTTTTTTTTTTTTTTTACATAGGCATCGCCACTTATCAAGGCCGAGAGGCCACTCAAGGATAAGGGTTAAATAGTGTACAGTAGTCAAAAGGACAATATAGTAATTGATAGTTATGGAAATTCAGTAAATTTGCTAACTTAAGTGGAACGACTCATCAGAAACTTGTTTAAGTTGGACTTGAAGACAACCATATTGTAGTCAGCTGGAAAGCAGGAAAACGGAAGACAATTCCACAGGCGTGCAGTTCTAAGAAAGAAGCTTTGTTCATGGAATCTACGTTTAGGTTTAGGCACAGATAAAGAGTGGGGGGAATTATTGATAGGGTTTTCAGCTCGACGAGTGTTTCTTATAAAAATTTGGCGAGGGGGGACCATAGACTCAAGCTCAGCCAAACATTTTCCATGAAAATAACGATACATCAGAGACAAACTTGCAACATCTCTTCTGTGAGATAGAGGTTGCAGGGAAGAGAAAAGGACATCATCTATGAGGCTACAAAGTCTATTTTGAACTCTATCAAGGCAGGACAGGTTCTTTTTAGCAACTCCTGCCCAGATGTGGCAACAGTACTTCATCCTTGGATGTACCTGGCTCTTATATAGATAGAGAACTGCATCAGCAATGAGATATCTACTGGATTGATAGAAGGATCCCACCATTTTTCCAGAGGCCTTGGCAACAGATTTGATGTACGTATTCCATTTAAGATCAGGAGTAAAGGTCAAGCCCAGAACCTTGTCAAAACTTGAGGCCTCCCCAAGGCGAGAGCCATTCATTTTAATTGATGCCAGATGGGGATCAGAATGTTGATGATGTAAAGATAGAAGCTTGGTTTTAGATGCATTAAAAGTAACCAGCCACTCCTTTCCCCATTGTACAACGTGATCAAGATCAGAGGAGAGAGAATCGGAGAGAACTTGGTCGTTTACTGTCTTAGATGTGCTACCGTAGATGGTAGTGTCATCAGCAAAAATGTCTATGAATGATATAAGGATGTGATTTGGAAGATCATTAATGTAGATTAGGAAAAGAGTTGGCCCTAGGATGGACCCCTGAGGGACTCCAGCATTAATACTGTGAGCTTCTGATTTTTGCCCATCAACTACTACTCTTATGAACCTATCAGAAAGAAATGATTTAATAATTGAGAAGACATTTCCAGCTATACCAGCTGGAGATCTTGTGAAGTAAACCTTTATGCCATACCCTATCAAAGGCCTTTGATATGTCAAGAGCAAATTTCCCTAGAAAAGTTGCCTCTGTTAAGAGATTCGCTAATCCTATGAGATATAACTGTAAGCACATCTGCTGTAGATCTAGCAGAACGGAAACCATATTGTGTGTCACTAAGGTTATTTTTGCTGAGATGGTTGATTACTTCTGTATTTAACACAGATTCTAGCAACTTACTCATGATGCACAGGAGATTTATTGGCCTGTACTGAGAGGGGGATGAGCGATCACCTGAATTCTTAAATACAGGGCATACTGATGAGTTTTTCCAGAGTGATGGGAAGCAATTCTCCTTAAGACAACGTTTAACCAGTTTTGTAAGTCTGGGCGCTAGTTCAGATTTGCCACATTTCAGCTGGAAGAGAATCCTTACCGACTGATCCTGGAGGAGCGAAAGTGTTGGTTGTCAGTAAAGAAGGACATTTAGCCAGTGGACTCATATGGCACGTCACTCCCGGCCGAATGTGTTTACCATGTTCCAAGTTGCGCAACACAAGATTGTAGACGATAAAACTATCGTTTTTCTGGATTAATGTATCAAATAGTTTCAGTGAAATTAAGCTGACCTGAAAATAAAAAAAATATGTGAAATAAGTTTTAAAAAAAAAAGCACAAAAAGATTTATTAGCTAAAGTTGATTGCTTTATTTTACAACAAATCAACTGTCATTTTGCCACTTTTCTATACAATTAATCTGCTAATTAATTTGGAGAAAGGCAGAGATTTTCTAAATAGTCTGTAAACAATAATTTCAGTGGTTATCCAGCGCAGGTGAAAATAATATTTCTAACTAAAAATTATCAGCCAATTTACACCAAACCTAAAGAAAAATTATCAAATAAGATTTTAATTTGAAAAATAAAAATCAGTTTTCATATTTTACCAATCATTATTCATTATTACTCGATTAAATGACCGACTTATCTCCCCTTGTTTTACAGAGTGCGTATGACGGCTAAATGTCACAAAAAAAGAGTGGACCACTTTCCTATTCATTATCTCCTTTGTGACTGAAAATATATCATGTTGGGTCTACATGTGTAACGTTATACTACACAGATATTTCCATTCTTATCAATAGCGGATTGGCAAAATATGAAAAATTTTTCTTGTTACTTTATTTGGAATTGCAATTTTTACCTGTGCCCCTAGCTGTATGAGCACCATAATTTTTATTTCACCCATAAATTGAATTATGACAGCGACTACCACTTCTGGATAAAAGTGGACCAGGGAAAAATGGCTACTATGGTTTTGATGTTGTGAAGAATCAGTGAATAATAGAGTTAGGGATGAACTTACACTTTTATTTTCAATTTTCTTCTTTTGTGCTAGCTGCAGATGGGCATACTAACAGATGCCAGCCATTCACTTGCCATCTCATACATTGTTTGTATGCTCTTGCACTTGGTTAACTGGGTATATTTGCCAGGTAGGTTTTGAAATTATTTTTAATGAGTCCAGTTGCTCTTACAATTACTGGAAAGATCTTTCTAGGATTCCAGTTTCTTTTCATGTTGTATATGAAACCTTATTATTTCATTATCTTTTACCTTTCATCTCTGTTTAATCCAGCATCATTGAAGAAACTACTTTCTCCTTGTCCCATATCACTATGTCAGGTTTAATAATTGTTTTCTAAGTATGTAGCTGTAGGAATTGCATAGTCATAATGGATGGTGGATTATCTGATTTATGTGTGCATGAAGCGGGTGAGGGGTGGTCTCTCTCTCTTTTTTTTTTTTTTTTCAAACTTACAATCAAGTCATTTTCTCCTAAATTCTGGAAAGGGACATAAAAAACAATAATACAAAAAACATCGCATCATTGAGAAGAGAGGGGGATAAAAAGAGAGTGAACGCAAGCAAGACAGTTAGCCTCTCTATACCTCATTTATGCCAACAGAAAAATTTAGTAAGTCATCCATTTATTTTGTTAAATCACTTAATTACTCTTAATATCAACAAAATTATTGCATAGATACAGGGAAAAATAGGCCAAAAAAAATACAAATGACTAACACAACACAATTTATTGTGAAGTGTTAAAAATAGTTATACAAATTAGGCATTCAAATAAAAGATTTTGGATTGTTCATCTGTAGTATAACGTAGGCTCCTTCAGTCTTGGACAGACTATGGATACCCACGAAGGGTTGCTTGCACGTGAAATTTTTGTGGCAGAAGGTGTGCAATCTCCAACCACATCTCTCCTGAGACAACATTGTTAAATTTTTATTTTATCTTTATTTTTTTTTTTATTACATTTTTACCTCAAACAAGGCAAATTGCCACTTTGGTGTAGGGGGCTACTATCAGAGGCTACAACTACTGGGGTACTATGTAGGGATTTGGGCAGCAAGATGTTGGTTCATGTTACACTTGAACTTCTGCATGTCAGTACGATTGAGGAAGCAAGGACCTGGAATGGAATTCCAGAGTAGTGGTTATGAGGAAGAAACTACTGGAGTAGAAAGATCTTTTACATCTAGGGATCTCTACTGTGTGGGGGTGGGATTTAGCTGTCTGTCGGGTTTGTCGAGGGTGTCTACGTCGTGGGGGCACAAGTGTCTGCAGTTCGCCAGAGCATTCACTATTAAAATACTTGTAGAACAGGCAGAGGGATGCAACATTCTGTCGATGGGACAGAGGCTGAAGCTTACATGCCAGTTCAGGGCCTATCAGATTGGCAACTCTTTTGAACCTTGTCTAGGAGCGAGAGACTAGTAGCAGATGCACCAGCCCAAATGTGAAAACAATACTCCATACATGGGCGAATGGTGGCCTTATAGAGGTACAGGATACTTTCAGATGTTAGTTTTCTAGCACAGTAGAGAGAGCCTACCTTCTTCGCAGCGGCCCTGGCAATGCTTTCAATGTAACTGTTCCAACTCATGTTTCCTATGAACGTTAGGCCAAGGAGTTTGAAAGATTTACTCTCAGATAAAGAGTCACTGGCCATTGCTATTGGTGGCAGAGAAGGTTTCTTGTAATTATTGAAGGAAACCAGTTTAGTCTTGGCAGCATTGAATGTGACCATCCATTTTTGTCCCCATTGCACTACAGATTGGAGGTCATCCTCTAGTGTTTTTGCCATTTCTTTAGATATGTGTTCATTTTTTTTTCCTGTCGTGTCTGTTATAGTGTGGTGTCATCAGCATATATACCCATCTTAGAGGCAATTTTGTTGGGGAGGTCATTTATGAATATTAGGAACAATAGAGGTCCAAGGATAGACCCTTGAGGCACTCCCGCATTTATATCATATTGTTTAGATGTACGACCGTCAAGGACAACCTGGATTTTTCTTTTATCTAAGAAGGATTTAATTATGTTAAGTATTCTACCAGTGATACCGTATGATCTAATTTTCTTGAGGAGACCCTCATGCCATACCCTGTCAAAAACCTTAGATATATCTAGAGCTACCACTCTACCCTCCTCCGCTTTGTCCAGTGAATGGTATATACATTCAGAGATCACAGTGAGGATGTCTGCTTTGGAACGGGCTCGTCTAAATCCATATTGTTGGTCAGTCAGAAGTTTAGCATCTGTAAGGTGATGGACTAGAGCATGGTTAATTATGGTCTCAAATACTTTGGCGAAAAGTGGGAGGAGGCTAATGGGGCAATAATTTGTTGGGTCAGTTCTTTCACCAGAATTCTTGAATACTGGTACCACAGAAGCAGTTTTTCAACAGCCCGGAAAGCAAGATTCATTAAGGCATTTGTTGTAAAGTTTGGAGAGAACTGGAGCTACTTCAGCTGAGTACTTTTTTAATAGCATAGCTAGGATGAGATCTGGTCCACATGCTTTTGAAGTGTCAAGGTTTTTTATGATAGCATGCACCTGAGCAGGAGTGATTTTCAGATCGTCTAGCGTGGTGTCTCTCCACAAAGGAAAATCAGGTAGGGGGTGATTGGTGGGGTCCAGTGTGGAGTTTGGGGCAAACCGACTGGCAAGCATGTCAGCCATCTCGGTTTCTGAGCAAACAACCTCGTGATTATTGGTTAGTGGGGGAATTGTTGCTCGCCTATTATTGTCGTAGATTTTCCAGAAGTCTCGAGTTCCTAACTTTTATGCTTCGATGCGTTTTTTAGTGGTTTCAGTAAATTTTCTCTTAGCTGTCACTATTTCTTTCTTAACGTTACTTCTAGCTTCTATATACTTCTGTCTGTTTGAACTGAACTTATGTCGGTTAAATCTGCGGTATGCATGCTGCCTTTGAGTAATGGCAGTTGTGCAAGTAGAAGTAAACCATTGGGGAGAGTGGGGCTTGCTATAAAATTTCCGCATAGGAACATGTGCTTCAATTGCTGTTTTGAATCATTCAGTGGTCTCATTTGCGCACTGTTCAGCAGGAAGAGAAAAAACATTTCCCCATGGGGCATCTCTGATAAGATCTTTGATGGCTTCCCAGTCAGCCTTTTTATAATATCTCGTTGTTTTGGAAACAAATTCCGAGATAAGCGGAAAGCACTTACAGCGCCTAGAATTCCCAAATGGTCACCCATCCGGTACTAACCAGGCTCAATGTTGCTTAACTTATCCGTAGTATATATATATATATATACACACACACACACAGTATTATAAAAAGTTATGCTGTATTATAACCGGTTTTGATGTCAATATAAAAGTGATAAATGAAAAAAGTTTTTTATTCATTTACATATATAATGTGCATATTGCAGATTAAGTAAATAGAATAACTGACTTCTTTTTATTCTAAAAAAAAATTGGTATCTTTCGTGAACTTTCTTATATTAAATAACAAAAATATAGGAAAATCTCTATGATATAAATACACATGATGAAACAAAAATATCAGATTCCAAAATTTAAGTAAATTGATCAAGTAGTTTTATTTTTATAAAAATAATAAAATTTTATGAGTAACTGGCCACCTTTGAAACACTGTTCCATTGGCATGCTTCCCGGTTGAATACAACAGGGTAACTTTCAAATCCAATGTAAACAAGTTCCTGTTAAGCCATCCTCATAAATAATCAAATTCTACCCAATTTACACCCTAAGTGATTATTACACCATCACCTTACATTCATTAACCCTTATCCTTGAGTGATCTTTGGGCCTTGATAAGTGAATTCCAAGTAAAAAAAAAAAAATTAAAGAACAAAAAGAAACAGAAAAGAGCTGCCTTGGCCACCATTTTTAAAACAATCTAAATAAAACAAAGGGAGTTAATGATTCCAACTTATGTAGATTTATGCTGTAATGCTTACAAATTTCCATTAATTGCTTAAAAATGATTTTCTTTATAAAAATAAAACTACTTGATCAATTTAAGTGATTTTTGGAATATATTTTTGTTTTTCACATGCATGTACATCATATAAATATTTTTTTAGTTTTTAACATGGAGGAATTCAAAGATTTCTAGTGTTTCCATGAAACTGCAAGTATTGACGGATGATCGAACTTATGTAGAATGTTATTGAAATATAAAATATTCCATAGGCTAAGAATATTAGAAAATAAATATTTAAAACAATAACAGATGTAGAATTTACCAATAAGTCAAATATTTAAAGTTACAATAATAAATAACTTGGAATTTAGTTCACCAAAACAATAAGACTGAGCTGTTTACGTAAAGTGATTAACAAAGGAAATATGATATATTTACATAAACACTCATAGAAGTCAATCAGTAAATTGAATTAAGTTTGAACCACTGAAGATATTAACTCAGAACAAATTTGTCTCTTGCAGTCCAGAAGCATGAAAGGATGCGTTTATAGCAAGATGTAGAAATCTTAAAATTGTAAAACTGCGAAAGAAGCACAGAACTGTAAAATATAAAATTAAACTACAAAATTTTTTTTATATATAAAGTGCTATACAACACCAAAAAGTCGTCTGAAATAAGATTTTTATTATAATTTAATAGAGTAAAATTGTAAAACTCCAAAAGAAGCACAGAACTGTAAAATATGAAATTAAACTACAAAATTATTTTTTATATATAAAGTTCTATACAACACCAAAAAGTCGTCTGAAATAAGATTTTTTATTATAATTTAATACAGTTGTGGCATAGATAATGATGTAATTTCATTATACAGATAGCAGCATTATAATGACAGATTATCTCCATTATAACAACTGATTATCAATGCACAATACTTTTGATCATGAAAATTACAGGATTTTAAAAACTTCTCTCACCTCTTCCGATAAATGGTTACAGTGTTGGATTAACCGATTTCGGATTTTGCAAGAACTTTCGGCATTCTTTTCATACTGTTTCTCTTCACCCAACATAAAATGTGCAAATTCTGAAATTTATAAACAAAACCAAAAAAAAAAAAAAAATAGGAAAAAGGTTTGAAGTTAAACAAAAAAAAAATGGTGCAAGTCTATAAATGGGCCACAACAAATCTTTTATACAATAAAAATCTGAAAAAAATCTTTATAATGTACGTACTTGTCACTGCATGAAAATGTCATATTCCAAAAATCACGTAAATCGATCAAGTAGTTTTTTTTATTTAAGAAAATCAAATATTATCGGACTATTCATCGAAAAAAAAAGCCACGCACCATGTTGTTTGAGAGATAACGCAACTAATGACCCCTGGCGGCAATATGGGTCAACAAAGGCAGTACACGCAGACCATCAAATATTTTATCAATCAAGTACTTTTATTTATTTATTTATTTTTTTTAAGAAAATCAATTTTTACGATTTCTAGGGACAATAAATAAATAAGTAAATTGACTTCTTCTAATAAAGAGAAGGTGTCTTTGGGTTTGTATTACTGTACACATAGATTTGAAAAAGTTGTCAAAAAACAAATAAATGTTATCAAAGGCAAGATAAGTTACTTTTCTACTAAACTGAATAATTTTTTTGTGTTTTTATTCAATGTAATATGTTTATTCAGTTCGAAATACATACAGTATTTACCGATGTATTGGAAAATTTAAAATGACGCCGGCTTCTCTGTTGAACACGGTATGTTTGGGAAAATGAGTTAAAAATAAAAAAAATATACAAAATACTGTTAAAACTCCACAGAATATGTGTCAGCCTATGTCACGGTAACATATTGAGCGACTTTCTAACAGTATTTTGTCTACTTTTTTATTTTATTTATAACCCCTTTTCCCAAACTTACCGTATGAAAGAGAGTCGGGCGCCATTTTAAGTTTTCCAATACATCGGTAAACACTATGTTTTTCGAGCTGAATAAACATGTTACATTAAATAAAAACGCTAGAAAATTATCCAGTTAGGTAGAAAAGTAACTTATCTTGCCTTTGATAACATTTATTTATTATATATTTGTTTTTTTACAACTTTTTCGAAACTATGTGTACAGTAATACAAACCCAAAAAGGGGTTTCGACATTCAAAAAAATTTTTAAAAATAGTTGATGGTCTGCTCTCCGCATTATCTTTATCAAAAGACACTCTTTATTAAAAGAAGTCAATTTATTTATTTATTATCCCTAAAAATCGTAAAATTTGATTTTCTTAAAAAAAAAAAAAAAAAAAAAAAAAGTACTAGATTAATAAAATATTCAATGGTCTGCATGTACTGCCCTTGTTGACCCATATTTCCGCCAGGGGTCGTTAGTTGCGTTATCTCTCAAACAACATTGCGCGTGGCTTTTTCTTCGATGAATCATCCAATAATATTTGATTTTCTTAAATAAAAAAAAAAACTACTTGATTGATTTACGTGATTTTTGGAATATGACATTTTCATGCAGTGACAAGTACGTACATTATAAAAAATTTTTTCAGATTTTTATTGTATAAAAGATTTGTTGTGGCCCATAACACGGTAAATAAGTACTAAAAAATCTATGTGGTTTGAAATTCATTAGAGCATGAAGTTAACCATACACAAAAAAGGCACATGTGCATAAGTGGATTTCTAAAAAGGTCAAATGAGTGCTTTTTAAGTAAAAACACTAGTACATACTTATGTGTCATGTCGAAATTAGTAAAAGTTATGTAAAATAATATGTCATACAAAATGCCAAATGACAAACCAACTAATCGCAATAAAAAGAAACTTTCTTGTTATTTTAAGAAACTAAAACTAAATTTTATTTTTACTTTCTCTACTTAATTATTTAAAAAAATTTTTGGAATTTTTATTAATTTTAACCTGACATGTAAGTACATAATAATGTGTTTTCTTAAGATTTGATTTTTTTGAGATTGATTTAAAAAAAGAACAAACCTGAGAGTAAAATGCTAGACACAGTCTTCAAGCAACGTCTGAGGTAAGCGGTACACGTTACCACTCCGGCTTCACTCCTGAGGATTTAAAACAATTAAAATTAACTTAAAATAAAATGGTTACAAAAATAAAATATTTTATTCAAACTTCAGCACTTCTGAAACAAATGATACCTACGTAATTGTCAGGTCTCAAGTAGTAACAGGTCTATAAATTATGAAAACTGATGTAAAAAAATAATTAATGTAAAAAAATTTGTAAAGGAAATCAAAATCACTATATTACACTTACTAAAAAAAAAAAGAGAAAGAAGTTGATAGGGGAGATAATTAAGTTCTGTTGCTTATGTCACTTGATGAACATAATTCAAAATGTTGGACAAAATTTATTCTCCATGTAGACTTTATCAAAAAGTTTTTCATTAATAATTATTTTTTTTTACCTCATCATTTTCTGTAATTTTTGGATATGTTACTATTTGTGTCATGGCAATTATGTAGGTACCGTTTGTTTTATTTGAAATTCAATATTCTTTTGTTTGTATAGTATAGAAGGACCCACACGAGTATATGTTAGACACAGTTAATCAATTGAGAACCACATCACTATCTAAAAACATGAGATATTAACTGATATATACTCGAGAGTCAAAATAATGAAAAGAATATTCTCTTGTCATAGTTATGACCATTTTTGTGCACCGCACGTTTGAATATTTTCCCTCTTTAAAACCATGTGTTTTGTCACATTTTTTTTACACTACTTTTTCAGTAAAACTGCTATATGTTTGATAAAACAAAAGATTAAGCAATGTAATTTGCCATATAAGTATTTTTGTGCAAGGATCAGAATATATTACTGAAAATTTACAGAAATTAATGGTTTCCAAATAATCTGCCATAAATCTTGCAATTCCTTAAAAATGCTATGTATCTATTAAAAGAAAAGTTAGAGAACTCAAAGCTGAATTGTAATGCATGTAAAAAAACTGAAATCAAAATCTAGGACTGTTTAAAAATAAATATATTGCAATATTTTTTTGGTATTATTGTAGATAATTACCTTCCATTTACCCAACCCCCCACACACACCTGAACATTTCTCCAAAATATGTGATTCTACCTTTATAGACAATTACATGTGAACACCTTGAAAAACTTTAATGAAAGATAACCAAAATTTGTTTAAGAATATAATGTAAAATGATTCCTATTTTGAGTCATTCCAGCGTTTTAGGGCAATTAACCATTTTTTTCTTTGGGAGATAAATCCTGTTTTTTTTTTTTTTCTACAGATAATTATGTGTGGTTTTAAGAGGGTGTTTGTGTAATCATGGGAGGGTGGGGAGATTACCACTCTCACTGAGTTAATGATACGGCCCAGGGAAATTATGTGTGAACAACCTGAAGACTTGATAGAAAAAAAAAAAAAGCAATTTTAGAATTTAGAGTGGGGGTAAGTTTCACATAACTTTAATGCAAAATAATTCGCCATTTCAAGATCATTCTAGTATTTTAGGACAGTTAACCAATTTATTTTTTATGGAAAAATAATGTGCCCTTTTCTTTAAGGAGGGATTTGTTTTTCTTTTGTTTGTTTTTTTAGACGCTTTCAAATCTAATCATGGCAAGCTCCTCACCAAACAAAATTCCTTGGTAAGCTACATTACCAAGGAATTTTGTTTGGAGAGGAGCTTGCCACTCGGATTTATTGTTATTGTAAGGGCTAAAGAAGGTTTTAGGTTTCTTTTTTGTTTTGTTTTTTTGTTAAGAGGGCATTTGACACCCATATTTACAGTTAGTGATTCATAATTATTGGCTTATGAAAATGTTATGGATTAGATTTTGAACATCAAATTACTTTTAAATATGTAAACTTACATAAATGAAAGGTGTGAAACTTTACAAGAATTACGACAAACAGATAAAAATAAATTTTATTTAAAACAAGTGACGTCACTCTAACAGGAAATGTAATGTTTGGAAAAATATCAAGTACTTTTGCCCAACTATTTAAATACCAAAAAAGGAACTTTTGCTAAAGCTGACAAATTGTTAACAAATTTTGAATGCATTTGATTTTTATTTTCAATTACATTTCATATCCTTTTTCTATCGAGTGACACATTATTTCGTTTATAAACTTTCCAGTTTAAGACGTTTTTATTTTTTAACTTCAGTAGATTGGTTGGTTGGTAGTTTTTGTTTTACGGCATATCAACCCTTTTCGGGTTATTTAATGCCGAATCCAAAGATTTTGAAGAAAAATATTTTTAATAAAATATATTTGTTGTTTTCACGTCGATTTCTATTTAACCCATAGTTGGGACCCTAACAGGTACTACCACTCCGGGTTAGAGTGGACCTGGGAGCAATGGTAATTAAAGGGTGGCTCCACACTCTCCAAAGCCCACAAGCTGGGTCTCACCACTGGATATAGTTTAAGGTCATATCCAAGACCCCCATTGAGGGACTTTTACCCTCTGCAGTGGGGCAGTTGGCGTATTCTAATGCCCCACCGGCAGGGCCCACTTCAGTAGAAACTGAGCACCTCCTACAAATATTTAAATATCGATTTTGCATTTTTTTTTTTGATAATCAGATAGATTAGTTCTCATTTGATAATAATTCACTGAAAACATTGTAAAAAGGCGAAAATAAAAAAATATAGAGGGGCAAGAGGTGGGGGTACCACTCGTACACATGAACATCAAAAAGTCATATTTCACAATTTCAATTGTTCAAAGCAAAACACGATTTAATTCATCATTAAAAACTAATGCACGAGTTATACATTTAGAAAGCTTATTTTCTTGCATTTCCAAACAAAACATCTGTACTCTGAGGACTTAAAGTGCTTTGGTTTTTAAAATATGATGATTGAAGTGGTTTAATTTTAACTCTTTCTTATTTATATGTCAATAGCTCAAATGGTAGGGAACGTGGCTGGAGCGCTAAATATTTTGGTTTCGAATCTTAACTGATGGCACCCAAATCATTTTTTTAATCTTTTAAAATGCATATTTATATTAGGTACAATATTAAATAGTTTCTTCTATAATAATACGAAATCTGTATGAATTACAATATATTTAAATATTTTTTATGATTAGGCAATGCCAAGTGCCGTTCGCTAGTGATTTATAAAAATATGAGTCTAAAATTGCCATCAGTTTATTCAGCATAGATACACAATATGCAATAACGTTTTACATTTTCACTCAAACCACATTGCAGTGCATTAACAGATATTGCTATGAAAATTTTCTCACCAACAATCAATAGTATGAGTCACAACAGTAGAGAACCAAAATGTAACTTACGTTTGCATGATGCCTGGCTCGATAATTGCTCTTAGAAAATTGGTGGAGATGTGCTTGGCAAGTGCCCGTCCGACCATTGGGTTTGCAATGGTTATCAGCTGGTCACAATAGTCAAGCCAAGACAGGAAACACACAACATTGCGTTTACCAGCAAAAGTTTGCTTATCATCAGGTTCAGAAATAACATCCAACCTGTGGAAGGAAAGAAAAAGAAAACTGAGTGACAGGCATTAAAAATGTGACATCGTTCAATGTTATAAATACATTTCTAAACACTGTAATTTCTTTAAAAAAAAAAAAAAATGTTTTAAACATATTTCAATAATGGCATACATAGAAAGAGCTTGATGAGCTAAGAAAGAGACTTTTCAATTTTAAAATCTGTTTAAAATTAAGGAAGTTATGACCATTTAAAAAAATTAAAAAATAAGATATTTATAGAAATCACTCAAAACAAGGGATGAAGCCACTTGATATAAAATGCTAACACAAACAAAAGATGATTACTACAAAGAATGAATTTAAGCTAAGGGAACATGTTTAGATTTTGACAGAGGTATTCGTTTCATTTCACGTCTCTGAATGGTTGATGATGAGGTTCCAAACCAATGATGCAAATTTTAAGTGCGGTCACAAATAATTAGTTTGTGAGCAATAGATTATATTTAATACATGGACAGGAATCAGACAGGTATGACCATTGAGTCAGAATGGACCTATGGAGTGATAGAAATTAAAAGTCAACACCACAAGTTGATAAATGTTAAAAGTTATTTCAAACTGAAGCATAATCGACCAACTGACAAACAAATAAAGCTCCTCAGATGCGAGTGTGGATCAAATAAAGCAAGAATGCATGTTAACATATTTACAGATTTTACAAATTTTGAAAAAGCTATTCATTGTTATATGTTAGGCCCCTGCGAGCTGGACTTCCAGTGTTTCTATGAAACTGCAAGTATTGATGGATGATCAAACTAATGTACAATGTTATTGAAATATAAAATATTTCATAAGCTAAGAATGTTAGAAAATAAATATTTGAAACAATAGCAGATTTGGAATTTACTGCTGCTCAACTCCCTACTTAAAGTGTACCTGTAGGCATGGTTCTTAACCCATAGTAGTCCCTTATGTTTCAGTGGTAAAAAAGGACTGAGAAAGATGAATTTTGGTTTGTTGATCTTCAGTCTTTAACAGCAACTCTCCCATTCGACAAATCAAACAGTTAATAGAAATGAGAAAAAGATTTAAAAAAAAACCCACCTTGATCAAGAATCTTCCCATTTACTTATAATCTCCTCATGAGGTCAAAGTTAACCACAAAGTTGATTTTTAACATGCGGGGGTGGGGTGGGGGGACAACTCCTCAAAAAAGATTTCTCCGGATTAAAAAAAAAAAGATTTCCTGTCTAAGATTTTCCTTTGATTGAGAATGGAACAAATATTACACCCTGATCTGAGCAATAAAATTAGAAGGGTATTAAAGGCTGTTTAGTGCCATGCCCAGGATGAAAACAAATTTTTAAAAAATCATGGTACAAACCCCCATTTTGCATAAACAGCATCAAGTTCATCTGGGTCGATGGTGGTGGGCAAACGCTGATACAGCTTAATAAGTCTGTTGGTCATGTCAGAGCAGAAGCGTGTATTCTCAATAAGGCAAGTAGCAGCAGATTTTTCTGGAAGACTGGCACACAACATCAGACCTTCACAAGCTTTAACAGCAACTCTCCCATCCTACAAATTAAACAGTTAACAAATGAGAAAAAGAAAAAAAAAATTCTATAAATTTTTAATCAGCAACAAAACAGCATCTGCAGAGAAGTTGAAAATATTTATTGCCAGTTGAAGCAGCCACCTATGTTGAGTTATCTCTGTATAATGAAAACTATCAGATTAGATTGTGTGTGTGTGTGTGTGTGTGTGTGTGTGTGTTCGCGTATGGTTTTTGCTTCTATGTAACTGGTATAAATTCATATCTAATTGTTTTTGTTATTTATTATAATACAAAGGGCGTTTGTTGGTATGTATGTACGCTAGTCTATAATATAAAGGGCAAACATTTGTATGTCTTGCTAAAACTTAAAAAATACTCAATAAACCCCTATAAAGTTTGCATTTTATTTTTCAAATTGATATAACCCTAAAAAAATAATAACTAAAATTTATAAAAAAAAGATTCATTCTTTCATGGTCAAATGGCTATTCATACCATTTAATGTTATCACATAAAGAAAAGTGACTGATTTTTTTTTTTTTTTTTTTTTTGCAAAGAATTATTTCCCTTATGATGACTCAGAGAGAGAGAGAGAGAGAGAGAGAGAGAGAGAGAGAGAGAGAGAGAGAGAGAGAGAGAGAGTGTGTGTGTGTGTGTGTGTGTGTGTGTGTGTGTGCATGCGCACAGAGAGAGGAATGGGTTGGGCAAACAGGAAAGGAGAGAGGGAGAAGGGAAAAGAAATTCCGTTAGATGTTTGTTCCAGGAAATACTAGGTAACCCTGCAAGTTCAACAAAAAAATAATCACCAAGTTGTTTACCATATAGTATAAAATAGGAATTTTACATTTAATTATATAAATATATATATGTATATACATTTTACATTTAATTATATAAATATATATATGTATATACATTTTACATTTAATTATATAAATATATATGTATATAATTTTACATGTAATTATATAAATATATATATATATATATAATTTTACATGTAATTATATAAATATATATATATGTATATACATTTTACATTTAATTATATAAATAAATATAATTAAGTGAATTTCCGTTTTAACTTTTAAGTGTTTTTACAGGAATTTTTAGATTGTTGACATGTAATCACACACCCACACAAATATAAAAAAAAATCTTATTTTTACTTTTCCCTTGACAGTGTTAGAACAAAGAGTAAAATCTTGCAAAAATCTATTTTCTTAATAGAAACATGCAAATAAACAAATCCATTTGTTTATGAGAATCGATGAACTCAAAGTGAAGTAATAAACTGAAAATCTTACCTCACTGGAACACATAGCAAGTAAAGAATTCACAATAGAAAATTCCAAGGAGCGTTTTGGACTTTTGGGGCTCATCTGGGACAAAGGTGAAAGTTGTGGATATTTTGGACTCTCTACACTCTTTGGAACCTTAAAGAAACAAAAATAATCAATATTTACAGATTTGTTAATTTCAATAATTATAAATGTTATATTGTGAAGTTGTCAACACTAATACCTTTTGTCGAAGTGATGACAGCTGATTGTTAATTTAGTGGTCCAAACATTATGTTGAAACACTTTGCCATGAGAAATAACACCCTACCTAAAAGGTCATTCTTCAAACACCTCAACTTAACATTCACAGGCAACATGAATTGGAACAAATACACTGAGGACACTGCCAAAGCAGCTGCAAAGAAAGTGGACTCTCTCTACCATGCAAAAAAAAATTAATCACATGCTAGTATATGTTGGATGGCTTTAAAAAATTGACTTCCAAACAAATCTATCTTTGACCAGGTCTTTTTTTATTCCTTCTCTCCAATTCATCCTCATTATTTATTCTCTTATTACTTATTCCCAGATTTTATTTGGCCTTCCTCTACAAACTAACCCTATTACATCAACGGTTGTACATGTACTAACCCAAAACCTCTTATTCATTCTTTCATCATCATAATTCGTTTGGCATCATACTTTAAAAATGTCTTAACCTTACTGATAACGTCATTTATAGGATTCACACAGAATCATTTGGCAAGGAAAGTTTTTTTTTAAACGTAATGATATACAAAAGATTTGGTGCAAGTGGGATTTTTTTCCCCTCAAGGAACATAGTGCCAACATTAAAAACATGTGTAACAGAGTGCATATGAGTGCATGTGAAAATATTAGCGGCGGCCGAGGGATGGATGGCAAGCGATTGTATTAGCAGCAGGAGCAGCGTTAGAACACGCATGCAAATTTGCAAGTGTGCTCAGGTTTGCATCTGAAGAAAAGAAAAGGACACTACGTTGGTTGGGGAGAAAAAAGTTGATCCCGAAGAAGACGGATGTGTAAAGTGAAGGCGAGAATGGACTAGCTGTGGCGAGCGTGCAATCGGAAGAAAGAGAAATGCAACCCCAGGTTAAATGGACATGTGTCAGTGAGAGACTTAAATTGGTGTCGAGACAGGGAAAAAGAAAAATGGTAAGAAACAACTTATGGTATAAAAGAAAGAAACAGAGTTGGATTTATTTATTTGCTTTATTTGTTTGTCCATTTGCGATTACACATGGAGGTTTGATGATGTTTTAGTTCAGAGATGACTAGATAATTGCAATATTTTGAATAATGAAATTTGAAAACTATGTCAAAATTATAAATGAAAATCAACAACTATCAGTGCAAAATTGTTATGTTGTCATTTACTTTCCAGCAAGATAATTCCAAACATAAATAATCTAAATCATTAAATTACTTCAGAAAAAGATCACAATCATGTCTTGGCCTTCAATAAGTTGTCGCTTAAATCCAATTGAAAATCTAGATTAAAGAATTCAGAGTTCAAATAAATTACCAAAAAACCTCCAAGAATTAGAATATGTAATAATTCCGTTTTTTGTACTCAACATAGAAAGTCTGGCAACTAAGAAATAGTTTAAAATATTCAATATGTATGCATGTATGTCAGAAAATGATAAAAGTCAACTCACCTCAAGAAAGAAATTAACCAAGTAAGGATCGGATTTGATTTTCGCACACAAAGTACACAGGAACTGGATTTCCTCATTCTCACAAGGACCAGACTTAACTTCCCCACATATTCGTACAAGACGCTGTGGAAAAAATATTTTCATAAAATACAATAAGCATATTAAAAGTGGATTCTTCCTTTTTACAATTAAAGTGGGCATAGTTAATATTAGAAAATAATTTGGATTATTCGCACAACATTTTGGTCAATGTAACCTCCGACCTTCTTCAGGCATATTTTGTCCAACTCCGGAATCTGCACAGAATTTCAAATGAAATCTTTTATTTAATTCATAAAGTAGCATGCTCTCAACTGTCAGCCATGAAGTTTCAATTTGTAGTTATATTCTTAAGACTTTTACCTTATAAAGAGTTCTGTTCAAAATATTGTGCAGATTCCCGAGTTCTGATACAAAACCTATGTAAGAACACTCCCAGACACATCAAGTATACACGTATGAAATAAAAAAAAATAAAAAAATCGGCCTAGCTGTTTTGGATTCCATAAAGAATGAACTCACACATGCACACAAAGTTCCTTTTATATGATAGTAGATTACATTGATCAACAACAAATTTGTTGTCTGCATTTTCTTAGCTGATTTGTGATGAATCTGATGCGCTGAATCAAAAAAAAATCACATTGGTTTTGCTCAATCAATCTTTTAAGTTATAGCCACATGTCATTTTTTTACGTCAACAAAAACCGTCTTCTCGTGACGACGACCGGTTCTACGCATGCGTCAGATGACGTCATGACCTGATTTAGTTTAAATAGTTGAAGAACTGACTAAATTTCATGTATGTCGCATTAGCTCAGTTGGTTAGCGCGTTGGGTCATTATCTAAACGTTTTGCGTTCAAATCGTGGTGTGAGATGTCTTTTTTTTTCTTTTTTTCGATTTTTTAAATTTAAATCTTGAACCAGTGTTATTTAAGCCATTTTTCACGTAACGTTTGTTTTTCTGGGGTTTTTTTTTTACTTCGCTTATTCTTAGGTTTTCATTAACACCCCCACCCGACCACCCACACACCAAAACACTCGGGTACCCACCGATTTTTTAAATTTTAATATCGAAACAGGCTTATTTAAGCCATTTTTCACATGTTTTTTTTTAACATTCGTTTTTCTGTTTTCTTTTTTGTTTTTTTGATTTTTACATTTAACATCATTCGTTTGCCTTACGTTAGTTTTTTTCTCTCGATGTTTTGATTACCCCCCTCCCCGCTTCGTTTTTATGCTTTCTTTTTTTTACTTCGCTTATTCTTAGGTTTTCATTAACACCCCCACCCCCTCCAAACACTCGGGCAACGCCGGGTACACCCCCCACTTTATTTTTCAGATAAGTTTTAACTTTCGTTTTTCTGTTTTCTTTTTCAGATTTTTACATTTAACATCGTTCGTTTGCCTTACGTTAGTTTTTTTTTTTTTTTTTTTTTACTTCGCTTTAATTTACCCGACTTTTACAAGCTATTTTCGAGATAATTTTTGATCACCGTGTAGCGGGGGAAACAGAAACTGGCTTTCAGCGCGAAACTAGGTCAAACATCATGCAACTTGACATTGTCGCACCTGCTAATTTCGGTTCATAAACGTCAACTTGACACTTAGCTTTTCATCTGTTCCCGTGGTCGAGATGGTTAGGTCGCAGGTTTTTTTTTCCATTTCCTTTCCACCTCCGCGTCGGGGTTCAAGCCAACTCTTCTATTAAAACTTTTTTTTTCTTTTACACCTCCAAACACCCAGCGAACGTTTTTTTTTTTTTTTTTTTAACAGGGTTGTTTTAATCCAAGCCCTCCACCCCACCAACATACATCTCCAAACACCCGGACAACACCGGGTACCCCCGCTAGTCTATAAATATAAAAGCGAAAATGTGTGTATGTATGCGTGTTTGTATGTCTCGCAAAATCTTTACACACGGGTCACGGATTTTCGCCAGATCAGTATCATTTTAAACTTCCAACCTTCGCCCGACAAATATCGAAAAATTGGCCAAAAACGTTAATTCCTTCACCCTGAAATCAATAGTTTTTTACAGGGTGGGGGGTAGCAAAAACCGTCCTCTCATGACGAATTCACTTCTACGCAAGCGTCATACGACGTCATAACCTGATTTACTTTAAATATTTGAAAAAGCGACACAATTTTGGCGACATCGTCTTAGCTCAGTTGCTTAGAGCGCGGCCTCATTATCTAAAGGTTTTGGGTTCAAATCGTGGTGGGAGATGTCTTTTTTTTTCTTTTTTTTTCGATTTTTAAAATTTTTCACGGTTTTTTTTTTGGGGGGGGGGGGTATTTTTCACGTTCGTTTTTCTGGGTTTTTTTTACTTCGCTTATTCTTAGGTTTTCATTAACACTCCCCACCACCGCCCGACCACACACACCCAAAAACACCCGGGCAACGCCGGGTACCCCCCGCTAGTTCAATTAAAAAACAATAACAATTGTTAATTAATGTCTTTTTACGAAACCAATATGCAAATAAGTTAACCTTATTACTGATATTGCACGTACATAAGCAGAACATATAAACGATGGTACATCTTTTGTGTAACTTTGAATTAACTTAAAGTTGGATATTTTGACTTTAATGCAAAACAATTTAGTCCAAATTTGCATTTACTTATTTAAATTCCAACTAAAATATTCATCTTAATGTTTTTATTTTTAAAATAAAATCATTTTTAAACATTTTTCAAGAATAAATATTTCACTTAATAAAAACAAGTTATTTTTTTTTAAGGCAGAGAGAGAGATTAATACACTGTAGGGAAGGAGGGTAGTACAAACTTACCTGAACAGCCCTGTGTACGTTGATATGTGGGAGCAAAGGTTGTTTGATACGAGTCAAAAGACGTGTGAAAAAGCAGAGGACAACTTGTTTCATGCCAGGTGGACTCTACAAGAAACAAAAAATAAAAAAGAACTATTTCATTGTATTCGCTTTAAGGTCTGTTTTATATGTTGGTACACATTAGACACATTTAAGAAACTGATTTCCAAACTAACTTATCTCTGACCAGGTTATTATTTATCCCTCAAGTGCATTTTTATCACTTCCTCCCATATTTTTCTAGACCTTCTCTTGTGAACTGAACTTGTTAGTTTAACTGTTCTATATTTGCAACAAAACCACAACTCCAACATTGTTTGCATAGTCTTCTTCATCTTCTCTTCTGGTCATGTTGTCGTCTTTCACATTAGTGATTGCTGAGGGAGAGCACACAGGTTTACAAGTATAAAAAATAAAATAAAATACAAAAACACAACCTCCAGTACATTTTGAAAATATTAGTTGCACTCTGAGTGAGTGTGACACCATCGACCCCTATACGCTAAGGTCCACAGCTACATAATCACCAACCAAGATCATGTTAGTCAGCTCATGTTGATCTGCTCCAAGCCATAATTTGCATTCAACTTTATCTGTCTCTAACTATAGCAAAACTCATTACCACTCCTATAACTTTAAATATATCCACCTTTTCATCCGCTCTTTTGTCTGCCACACTTTCATTAACAATCCTATCCAGTTACCTTTGGGTGTCATGGTTAACAACTTCCTTCACATGGTTCTGCTGATAAACCTATTTCCTAGTTTTCATTATACTTTTTCCTCTTTACTTTTTTTTTTCCAACACTTGGGGTGGGGGAAAACATCAACAATATCACACATCTACTAACCCAAGAACTCTCATCCATTTTTTTTATATGACCATACCATCTTTACGCTGTCTAGATTTAATCTCCATCCAAGGTCATCAGGTAATAAATCTGATCTTTTTTGATCAGCCCCACTATTAAATGACTAATGCAAAATCATAGGGATTACAATCATGTGCAAGGATGATTTGAAACTATTTCTGAAGAGCTATTTTAAGGGGGAGATAAGTAGTGATGAATTCAAGTTTTTCTAATGCCCCTCCTCCTCATCTTAAGAATGGCTTTCTAAAATCTTGCATAAGTTATCAATCTAAACCTTCAAACTATAAACAAAATGGCGCTGAGAGATCGTTGATCATCATTTAACTTTAAAATTTGATTTGAGACCTTACACTGAAGTAAAATGAAAAATATTGGTTAGGAAGAGTTTCAACAACTTGGCCCATTCCATATTGAATTTAGTAGTAAGTACTCAACTGTTTGACTATGTTAGTATACTTATCACATAAATCCAATCATAGACACATCTGTTTCTCCAAACCGCCATTTTTATTTTCCCAGCCAATAATCAATAACAACAAGGGAGATCACTCTAAAAACTTATCACAAGGAATAGAACTCGTACATCTCTAAGCAAGGTTGGTTGGTTGCTTTTGTTTTATGGCATATCAACCTTTTTCAGGTTATTTAATGCCGAATCTAGTTATTTTGAGGAACGATTTTTAATGGAGTATATTTGTTTTTTTTTTTTAAGTCAGATTCTATTTAACCCATAGTTGAGACCCTAACAGGTACTACCACTCTGGGTCAGAGTGGACCTGGGAGTAATGGCAATTAAAGGGTGACTCCACACTCCCCAAGGCCCGCAAGGTGGGGCCTCACCATCGGATATAGTTTTAGGTCACTCTAAGCAAGGAGATAACTGAACACTAGGGACTGCCAAACAATTGAAGAATGGACCACATGTTTCCGTGACGTCAGATTTGTGTTAACTATACGAACTATGGAAAAGCAGAAACAACTTAATGATTTTTTAAAACCTTTGTTTCTGCAATTAATCTTTGTTATAATTTTTTTAGGTTTTAAGATTTACACAGTTTAACGATTAATAATATTATACATATTTGTATATTAAATATGGTTTTACTGAATGTTCATTTGGTTACCTACGGGGTTCCATATTCTGTTCGGTAAAAAGAGACATAAAATATGAGGGGTGGCCTACACAATGCATAATATTTGTACAATAATATTTTCAAATTGGTTTTAATCTGACGATAAAATAGCTGACAAGAGTCATGTTTATATAAAAACTTAATATTTAAAAAAAATTTAAACACAATTAAAAATCTATGTTGTAACGGAACATTTTGAAATAATGGAATTTTAATTGTTTTAATCTTTTAAAAATTAATTAATGTTTACAAAGTTTTTTTCTTGGCAATTCAATTGATTATAGTATATATTAATTCGAAAAAACGCAATTAAAAAAAAAACAATATTAAGTTTATATCATTTTTTTAATTGCAACTTCAAGGTAAATTTTTGTTCAATATGTGTATTTAAATTTAAAAAAATAAATATTTTTTACTTATTTGAACTCTTATGTTTCATAATATATAGAAATTTCGATAGATTTAAATATATTTTTTTTGAATTTCGAAAAAAATAAATATGGGGGGGGGACACGCACTAAAAAAATATTTCCCCTCCTATATTTTACGAAAACTGCATTTTATATGTAATTTCATTCTAAAATGGATAAGTATCGAAAATTTCATGAAAATCTGACCATTAGTTGATTTTTGCTAGATTTATTAAATACGGGTATGTTTTCACGTTCGGAATGTCTACTACATAGGAACGTTATTTTAAAGTGCCAATTATGTGAACACGATTTTCGTCTTGCAATTTCATTATTTTCGTTTTTGATGAAAAATTTTTTAAAAATTATTACTGGTTTATTTTGCCCATCTTTTAAATGGTACAAAAGTTATACTGATAATATTAATTTATAATAAAGTTACATCGTGTTACATATAGGGTGGGGTAATTCTGTGGTGACTTTTGGCAGTCCCTACTGAACACATTGGAAATAAACTGATAGTGGTAGCCTTGGTAGAGGTTATCGTCCCATGCCAGAATGGCTCCACACTCTTCAAACTAAAATTTCATGATTGCATGTAATTTTATATCATATGATTGAATTTAGTAATCAGTGCTTAACTGTTTCATCAGTTTATAAAAAAACTGGGATGTTTCATTATCTTCTGATGGGCAGGCCCATTCTTTGAGTTCCGATTGGTTGCTAGTCCATGAATGGATAACCAATTAGTAAAATTCTTGCTTGAATTAAGCAATACTTACATATCCACTATTGGACTACTTTTATAATGTTAGACTAATCTTGACAAAATGAGTGACAACATTTATGCTTGTAAAGACATTTACTATGTGTGGACAAACAGCAACATCATTGTGAAAATGAAATTAAGGATAAAGGGCCCTGCGATGACGTATAACAAGGTAGTTGGATACCTTACACCAAGATCGCAAGAGGGTCGCACTTCACCATGACTAAGCCTTTGACTATATATGGTAAAGGGAGAAACTCAGTCCAGGAAGAATCATGAGCTTAGTATGTGAACAGAACAGTACTTTTATTTTTAATTAAAATAGAAAAAGGGATGAAAAACAAAAAAACAATGTATTTAAGAAAGACTCACTGGCAAAAGTGCACATGATCGTGTTTGTTATGGATGAACAGTTTGTGTTTAACATGAAAATGTTATAGAGAAACAGAGGAATGCACAATTAAAATGATTTATTCATTTTCAAATAATCTTACATCATTTTTTCCTAGTGTGTAGAGTGTTTCAAGCAGCTTATGATGCATCATGTATTCCATACATGGACCCGTGCTGCCCGATTCACATGAGATTTCCTCTTGTTGCAAAATCGCCAACATCTGTTCCAGGTGAGCGGGTAGGTTCGTTTGATCAGCAGGTAACTTCTCATCTGAAACAATAAAAGTTAATGAATGCAGACGGCAATGGTAACAAGTGAAAGCAATAACAAAACATTTTGAAAACCCATTCAAACAGCTGTCGGTCGAGTAGTTATTCGTTTCGCTTCTTTCATTTTAACAATTGAGAACAGGATAATCGACAAACACGTTACAAAGCAAACAGCATTTAAAAAAAAAACAAGTGTTTCTTTTTACTAAAATTATATTTATTTTGGAGTTTGTTTTGATGTTTTGTTTTATGGCATATAAACCCTTTTGGGGTTATTTAATGCTGAATCATTTTCGATAAACATTTTTATGCTTCAAGTTCTTTATATTTTCAAATATTTATTCATGGAGTTTGGTTTGGTTGTTTTGTTTTATGGTATATCAACCCTTTAGGTTATTTAATGCTCAATATGGTACGATTGTGTTAAATCATCAAAGTTAAGCATCATGGAGCCTTGTCAGTAACCAAATGGGTGAACATTTGGAAATGCTAGGTGCTGTATACTATTTTCCCATGACTAGAACATACATGCAGCTTGGAACCATTTGTGAATTTGATATTCCCTTTAAAATTCCTCCTTTGGAGGAAGCCAACATAGTTCAACCAGGGCTAATATCATATTAGGTATTACTGATTTGCTTTTTTTTTCTATCTATTATTATACAAAATATGAGTTGATTAATATTTGTTTCCTTAAGATTTTTTCCTGTATTATGTGTTAAAGTAATAACACAAAATACATGCTAAAATATACTATAGTTTTAGGATTGACTTATGTTTGAAAACAATCATTTGGCGTTTACACAGGATGGGGTACATATGAAAATCGTATTTCAAATAAAAATTCTTTGCTATATTTGTGTATTAGACAAAAATAAGTATCCTCACAACAAATTAGGAAAAATTATCAAGCAGAAGTTTAAATAAAAATAAAAATCACTTATCATTTTGCTATCCACCGTTGGTAAAAGCAGAAATACCCTTAAAGCAAGGGGAGATAAGGCTGTCATTAAACATTGTAATAGCTAGTAGCTTGGCAAAATATGATAAAGCTGATTTTATTTTTAATTAAAATTTGACCTAATTTTCCTTAGTATTTTGATGAGGATACTTATTTCACCTGTTACAGATATTAAAAATTTTTTATTTGGAATACGATTTTCACATGTGCCCTATACCGTTTTAATTGTACTAATTAGACATAATTTATAATTATCTGAACAAGTAACTTCTTTCTCTCTCTTAGCTGTCTAGGTATTTATCGACATCTCTTGCATTTGTATTATTTGGATTCTTCGGACTACTGTTCTCATCTTGAGTGAAATTTTCACAATTTTTCAGTCGATGTGACCTCTGACCTTCTTCAGATATATTTTGTCAAAGACCTAGTGGTTAGAGGACTTGAAAAAATTCAGTTAAAGTGACGTTCTTCTGAAGGTTGAATCTTCAGTGTGGGTGACCAAAAATACAATTACGAATTACATAGAACCTCTATCCGGTCATGTTTGATAGAATGAGAGCATGCTACCTCCGTAGATTAAATAAACAGTTCTGTTTGGAATCCCATGCAAATTCCAGAGTTTTGTTGTTTGTTTTTTTTTTTTTATTCCATTTTCACCTCAAAAAAGGCACAGTGCCACTTTGATGTAAGGGGCTACTAATGTTGCAGATATACTATGTAGGGAGTTGAGCAGCAAGATGTCTGTTCACATTACACTTGAACTTCTACATGTCGTACAGTTGGGAAAGCAGAAATCCAGAAAGGACTTCCAAAGTCTAGCAGTTCAGAGAAAGAAACTATTAGAGTTAAAGGCTTTCTTACATCTAGGGATCTCTACTCTGTAGGGGTGGGATTTTGCTGCTTGTTGGGCTTGTCAGGGGTATTTACGTCAAGAGAGTACATGAGTTTGTAGTTCATCGGAGCATCCACCATTAAAATACTTGTAGAATAGGCAGAAGGATGCAACATTTTGTCGATAGGACAGAGGCTGAAGCTTAGATGACAGTTCAGGACCTATCAAGTTGGCGATTCCAGAGTTCTAGGAGCATTTAGAGAAAGAATGACTCTTTTTTGTTGATGTATATTGTGTGTTTGCAAACATATGCAAACAAGATCATTTTCTGCAAATCACTTTGTTTATTAGTTGCCCAAGTTGATATGAATGCAACTCGTCTCAAAGAAGCACCCTGCTCCAACAAGTTTCTTTAACTGACCTTCACTTCTGACCTGACATAGAAGACTTATATCAAATCAATTGCCAAAGTCGCTGGAAAAATGATTGTGTCATTGTGTCACTTCATAAGTATCTGACTCCTGACGCAATCCTCTACCTGTATAAGAACCAAATATATTCTAAAATGGAATACTATTGCCACATCTAGGGAAAAGCTGCTCGAAGCACCCTAGTCAGCTTTGACAGAGTTCAAAATAAGCTTTCAAATCTGATAGGTTATGCCATTTTCTCCTCCCTGCAACCTCTTTGCCACAGAACAAACATTGCGAGCTTGTCTCTGCTCTATCATTATTTTCATGGCTCGTCAAAGTTCAATCTCTGGTCCCCCTTGCCAAACGTTCACAAAAGCATTCATCTAGCTACAGCCACTATGAACACTTTCCCCCACTCTCTATCTGTGCCTAAATCTAAATGCAGGTTCCATGAACAAAGCTCCTTTTCTAGAACTGCCTGCTGATGAAGTTCTGTTGCACTAGCCTGCTTTTCAGCTGACTACAATATTGTCATTTTCAAATCTAATGTAAACAAATTCCTGTTTAGCCATAGTCATTTTCTACACAATTTCCATTACCAATACACTCATTAACCCTTATCCTCGGATGTCTTTTAGGCCTTGATAAGCAGTGACTCCGTTGTAAAAAAATAAGAAAAAAAAAGTTGTTGGTCCAGTATTTGTTTGTTGTATGGCATTCACTCTAGGTGGGATTCAACCAGCTACCTCTTCCTGCCAAGGGAATATTAAATTCACAAGTTGCCTGTATTTGCCTGGACATTTAGAACATTAGTTTTTTCTTTCTTTTTCTCCATATTGAAGAGTGAAAATTTATAGAGAACATTTCTCCTTTTTTAGTTAAGGATAAAATGGATAATCTAGTAGAAATTCATGTTAGCTTCACAAGTGCTCATTTATTTAAAACTTCTATATGAACATGTTTTTAACAAATGTACTTATGTAATGGGTGTGTTGTGTAAGAGTGTATATATTCTGTATGTATATAATGGTTGTATCAAATTATTTAGATGTTATGTTGTTGGTAGCATGCCAAATCTTATACATGTATAACTTGTGTTATGTTGTTGACACGAAACGATGACATGGACGTATTGACAGTATGTCTACAGAGAAGAAGAGAAAATTACTTGTACAAATACATGTGTACATAACGATAAGAGGGAGACGAGCTCTTTGATGAATGACAGAGTCAGTACATTTAAGATGTTGAGTGATGATGGTATGTTGGGGACAGTACATGTAAAACAATTCATTTTAAACGACAAATAAACATATACCTGGTTGTTCAAAGACGACATGACACAATAATTATATTTATATATAGCAACATATATTCTCTAGTTTTGGCCAGACATCTTTAGAGATTACAATGTTCTGTCCACATTTTGGATATCTTGGAATATCCCATTTCCTAGCATCATAAGAGAGACTAACTCTTCTGACTTCTAAGTCCCGTCTGGACTATATAATGTCTCTTCTTCAACTAACTAACTTGCCTGTATATATTAAAACTAATTCTTTGTGCTTACGTCATTTGACTACACAAAGACCTAACAGGTGACTTCTCGGTCACGTTTTCTCTGGCAATATTTATTGCTTATACATTTTTTTTTTTTTTTTTACATTTTCACCCCAAACAAGGCAAACTGCCACTTTGGTGTAGGGGGCTACTATCAGGGGCAACAACTACTGGGGTGCTATGTAGGGATTTGGGCAGCAAGATGTCGGTTCACGTTACACTTGAACTTCTGCACGTCAGTACTGTTGTGGAAGCAGGGACCTGGAATGGAATTCCAGAGTCTAGCGATTCTGGGGAAGAAACTATCAGAGTAAAAATATCTTTTACATCTAGGGATCTCTACAGTGTGGGGGTGGGATTTAGCAGCCTGTCGGGTTTGTCGAGGGTGCTCACGTCGTGGGGGCACAAGTAATTGCAGTTCGTCAGAGCATTCACCACTAAAATACTTGTAGAAAAGGCAGAGGGATGCAACATTTCGTCGATGGGACAGAGGCTGAAGCTTAGATGCCAGTTCAGGGCCTATCAGGTATGCGACTCTCTTTTGAACCTTGTCAAGGAGCGAGAGACTAGTAGCAGATGCACCAGCCCAGATGTGACAGCAATACTCCATACATGGGCGAATGGTGGCCTTATAGAGGTACAGGATACTTTCGGGTGTTAGTAGTTTTCTAGCACGGTAGAGAGAGCCCACCTTTCTTGCAGCGGCCCTGGCAATGCCTTCAATGTAACTGTTCCAACTCATGTTTCCTGTAAACGTTAGGCCAAGGAGTTTGAAAGATGTACTCACAGATAAAGAGTCGTTGGCCATTGCTATAGGTGGTAGAGAGGGTTTCTTGTAATTATTGAATGAAACTAGTTTAGTCTTGGCAACATTGAACGCGACCAACCACTTTTGTCCCCATTCCACCACAGATTGGAGGTCTTCCTCTAGTGTTTCTGCCATTTCTTTAGAAATGTGTTCATTCGTCTTCCTGTCGTGCCTGCCATAGAGTGTAGTGTCATCAGCATATATACCCATCTCAGAGGCCATTTTGTCGGGGAAGTCATTTATGAATATCAGGAACAATAGAGGTCCAAGGATAGAACCCTGGGGCACCCCCGCATTTATATCATATTGTTTAGATGTACGACCGTCGAGGACAACCTGGATTTTTCTCTTATCAAAGAAGGATTTAATTATGTTAAGTATTCTACCAGTGATACCGTATGATCTAATTTTCCTGAGGAGACCCTCATGCCATACCCTGTCAAAAGCCTTAGATATATCTAGAGCTACCGCTCTGCCCTCCCGCTTTGTCCAGTGAATGGTATATACGTTCAGAGATCACAGTTAGGATGTCTGCTGTGGAACGGGCTTGTCTAAATCCATATTGTTTGTCAGTCAGAAGTTTAGCATCTGTAAGATGATGGACTAGAGCATGGTTAATTAAGGTCTCAAATATTTTGGCAAAAAGTGGGAGGAGGCTAATGGGGCGATAATTTGATAGGTCAGTTCTTTCGCCAGAATTCTTGAATACTGGTACTACAGAAGCAGTTTTCCAACAGCCCGGAAAGCATGATTCATTAAGGCATTTGTTGTAGAGTTTGGAGAGAACTAGAGCTACTTCGGCTGAGCACTTTTTTAATAGCACAGCTGGGATAAGATCGGGTCCACATGCTTTTGAAGTGTCAACGTTTTTTATGATAGCATGCACCTGAGCAGGGGTGGTTTTCCGATCGTCTAGCGTGGCGTCTGTCTGCATAGGAAAGTCAGGTAGGGGGTGGTTGGAAGGGTCTAGTGTGGAGTTTGAGGCAAACCGACTGGCAAGCATGTTAGCCTTGTCAGTTGCTGAGGAGAAAACCTTGTGATTGTTGGTTAGTGGGGGAATTGTTGATTGCCCATTATTTACTACACTGTTGTAGATTTTCCAGAAGTCTCGAGTTCCTAGTTTTTGTGCTTCAATGCGCTTTTTAGTGGTTTCCGTAAATTCTCTCTTAGCTGTCGCTATTTCTTTCTTAACATTATTTCTAGCTTCTATATACTTCAGTCTGTTTGAACTGGACTTATGTCGGTTAAACTTACGGTATGCATGCTGCTTTTGAGCAATGGCAGTTGCACAAGTCGACGTAAACCATTGGGGAGAGTGGGGCTTACTATAGAATTTCCGCATGGAAACATGCGCTTCGATTGCAGTTTTGAACCAGTCAGTGGTCTCGTTTGCACATTGTTCAGCAGGGAGAGAAAAAATATTTCTCCATGGGGCATCTCTGATTAGTTCCCTGATGGCTTCCCAGTCAGCCTTTTTATAATATCTCGTTGTTTTTTAGCACTGGCTCTTCAGTTTTGGCTCTAGAGTTTAGGGCGATTTCAACCATTATTACTGCATGATCAGCGTTCCCAAGTGGGCTGTGGGCCTTCGTTATGCAGTCATCGGGAACTGTGGTCAAAAACAGATCTAGAAGTGATGCGTGTTGTTCTTCCTGGTCAGGGAAACGGGTTGGAAACGTAACAATTTGTGATAGGGAGTGAGATATAGAGAAGCTATGAGTTGTGCTGCCCGCTGCATCTGTGTAAGTAGAGAATCCAAGCCAGTTTTTGTGGTGGACATTAAAGTCACCAAATACATGTATTTGTGCGCTAGTGTTGAGGGTCTATGCTGTCAGAGACTTTGTTTATTATGGTGCAGTCTTGAGTCGAGGGAGAGCAGTAGAGAAAATAAAAGTAGCTAATATTATGTTGCATGTTTAATCTAAAGCACATAAAGGCTTGA